>NC_060270.1:20472179-20542073 GCF_021613505.1 Equus quagga | reverse complement strand
GGGCGGCGGGCCGGGGCGGGGCCCGGGCCGGGGCCGAGCGCGCGCGGAGCGGCGCAGCGCGAGCGGCGGGGCGAGCGGGGCCTGCGGAGGCCGAGCCCGGAGGGAGGGACCGTACGGCTTCGGTGCGAGCAACACCGCGGCGCTCCCGCTGCCGCCGGCGGGGGAGCCGGGCAAGATGCGGCCAGGTAGGCAGGGCTGCAGGGGTCGCCCCCGAGGCCTCGCTCACGGCGCTGGGGTCGCCCCCCAGCAGCGCTCTCCGCGCGGGCGCGTCAACGTGAAAAAGCCCTTCTGCCTTGGAGCCCTCTTTCCACAGGGTTTCTACTAGGAAACCGCTCAGCTGGGCCCTGCAGGGGCCGACGAATGGTGAAAGTCACCTGGCTTTTAAGGTATTTCAGAGACACCTACCCGTAGTCCCGCTCCTCATCCAACCGGTATCTGTCGATCGTTGTCTGTCGGTGTTCGGTCTTGCATTAGGTGAGGCGTAACTCTAGTTTGAAAAAGATAGAAAAGTCCAGGAGGATTGGGACTGAGAAAAGGCCTTGGGGTGGTAGCCTTGGGAGCAGTGGGCGTGCGCCAGGTTGCACAGTGTTCAAGGGTGGGTGAGGGCTGCGGACGGGGAGCCGGCCGGGGCACAGGGCGACCTCTCTAGCCGTTTGGTGATGAAAAGGAGGAGGAAGAAGATAGAAATTTGAGGGTTGAGGAGAGGCTTGTTGTTTTTATTTTTTAATTCCTGAATTTTTTAGAGAAAGGACAGTAACGTAGTGGGGATGCAAGAAAGTCAAGGAATCTTGGATAGGGATGAATAGGATTCAGGGTCCAGGCTGGGAAATTGGGCCTAAAAAGTGGAGTGGAGGGCTATCCTAGCCACCTGGGCTGGGTGGGAGTGCTGGAATGTGTCTCTAGGGTAAGGAGATAATGATTGGCCCATAGTTTATCTTTTAGGAATTTTATCTTCTAGAACAGGGCTGGCCTTTAAGCCCAATGAAATTGCAAAGATTTTCATGTACCCGTCTGTATGCATTTTTGAGAGAGAAGATCTGTGCTTTGATGAGATTCAAAACATCTGTGAAAGAGAAGCACTCAACTGTTTGACTATATTATCTGGGCGGGGAGTGTGATAAAACTAGCTGTTATTATATTTTATATGCCACTTGTTAGGATAGGTATTTACTATCTGTGTTAAACTGAGCTAATGACAATGTGTTTTTTTCCCCAGAGATGTGTGCAAATGATTTGAGAACTCTCTCTTTGAAGATCTTTTATTCTTAGTGGGAACATCCAACCCAAGGCAGTGGGGGTTTTCTTTTTTTTTTTTTAAAGCCATCAATGAACAATGGTTTCTCAAACCCACCTCCGTTCCTGTTGAAAATATGGATTCCTTGGCCTCACCTTGGGCCTTTGAAATAAAAATCTCTGAGGGTGGAGCCTGGAATAGGAATTTCAAATAGAGACCACAGGATTCTCGGTGTTGAATGTCGTTGACCACCTCTGAGGGTTTTCTTTGAGATTTGGGCTCGTTGGGGCCTCCTTAGAATAGATTCCTTAGAGGTTATATCAATGAATTGTTGCCAGGCTTCTGTAATCAAAAGTTATAATCCCTGTTTATTGTGTCCACTCTAAATTTTAATATATTTTAAAGGAAATGACATTGTTTCTGATCATAAAAGCCCCGTTTTAGAAAAGTTAGAAGATACCAAAGAAATGAAATGTCACTAATCCTATAATTAGGAGACAACCACTGGTGATTCTTTGTGGCATTTTATATGTGAAAGACATTCACACCACAGATGTATAGCACAATTGGGATTGTATTCTACGTACATTTTTATATTCTGGGTTTTTTTCACTTAGCTATCATGAGCACTTTCTCATATAGTTATCTATCTATTTATTTTTTTTATTTTTATTTTTTGAGAAAGATTAGCCCTGAGCTAACATCTGCTGCCAGTCCTCCTCTTTTTGCTGAGGAAGACTGGCCCTGAGCTAACATCTGTGCCCATCTTCCTCTACTTTATATTTGGGACGCCTGCCACAGCATGGTTTGCAAGTGGTGCCATGTCCACACCTGGGATCCAAACCGGCGAACCCTGGGCTGCTGAAGCGGAACGTGTGAACTTAACCGCTGAGCCACCGGGCCATCCCCTAGTTAAGTTTATTTTTGAAGTATAATTGACATACAATATCCTATTAGCTTCAGGTTGTATATCATAGTGATGCAATATTTGGGTACACTAGGAAATGATCACTACAATGTGTCTAGTTACCATCTGTCACCATACAAAGTTATTACAGTATTATTGACTGTATTCCGTATGCTGTACATGACATCCTCATGACTTATTAATTTTATAAGTGGAAGATTGTGCCTCTTAATCCCTTTCACCTATTCCGACCAACCCCCAACCCCTCCCCACTCTGGTGACCACCAGTTTGTTTCCTGTATCTATGAGTCAGTTTCTACTTTGTTTGCTTGTTTGTTTTGTTTTTTAGATTCCACATGTAAGTGGAATCATATGGTACCTGTCTTTCTCTGTCTGACTTATTTCACTTAGCGTAATACCCTGTAGGTCCATCTATGTTGTTGCAAGTGGCAAGATTTCGTTCTTTTTTTATGGTTGAGTATGTTGTTAAGGGTTTTTTTTTGTTTTTTTGAGGAAGATTAGCACTGAGCTAACATCTGCCACCGATCCTCCTCTTTTTGCTGAGGAAGACTGGCCCTGAGCTAACATCCATGCCCATCTTCTTCTACTTTATGTGTCGGACACCTCCCACAGCATGGCTTGATAGGCGACGGGTAGGTCTGCGCCCTGTATCGGGACTGGTGAACTCTGGCCGCTGAAGCGGAGCACGAGAACTTGCCTGCTGCACCACCAGGCTGGTCCCTGTAGTTAAGTTTTTTAAACACCATTTTAATGAAAGCATATGTTCATCATATGGAGGTACTGTAATTAATTAAATCAACTCCCTATTGTTAACATTTTGATTTTTTTCAATTTTTGGTTATTTCAGTAATGTTGGTCTGAGTATCATGATCGATCTCTCTGATTATTTCCTTAGAGTAAATTCTAAATGATGGAATCAAAAGCCATTCAGATGCGTTTTTAAAATCTCATTTTCACATATCTTCTTATTGCTTTTCCTCACCAGAAGGAAAATTAAGGTTTCTGAAGGATCTGTTGCGTTCCAGGTCCTCTCTCTTATTTCAGAGGTTCTCAAACTTTAATGTGTGTAAGAGTCACCTGGGGAGCTTGTTAAAAATTCATTTTCCTGAGTCCCAGGCGCAGCCGTTCTGACCTGTCAGCTCTGGAGTAGGGCCAGTCTGCAACTTTAACAGATGCCCATCTGTGTTTGATATTGGTGCTCGTGGAACCACACTTTGAAAAATGCTTTTTAAATAAATAGCAAAACCCACTCGGAAATTTAGGTCACTTGCCCAAAGCCATTCATACATCTGGTAACGAGATTTGAACTCAGCTGTGGGTGACTTCAGAGCCCCTGTTTTTTATGTTACCTCAGACCTCGTCAAACCTTCTCATTGATGTGCCCCTCATGACTGCAGCAAGGGAACCCCGACTGACCCCACTGCAGGGTTCCCTGGCCTAGCTGAAAATGACGTAAGTACACAGCAAACCTCCATTAAGGTCCCCCATCAGAAATTCTTGTGAGTTCTGTTATGCTGCGTCACATAGACTATATAAAACAATGCCTGTCCTTTGCTATTGAAATTTACTGCATGTTTCCTGATGATTTCATGACAGCTCTTGCTGTAAGATGGGTGACATAGCACCACCTTTTGCCCAGGGACCCTGCTCCAGAGTGTGCTGTGGGTGTGGGGGGGGAAGGGGCACTCTAAACAGCAGCTCCTTTTGGAGTCAGGAAAGAGGGGCAGAATGGGGTGGGCGTGACGAAGAGAAAATGCCGTTGATTAGAGTTGGGGCCCCTACAGTTAGGAACGTGTTGATGTTAATCAAGCAAAGGGAGCTGGCGGGGGTGAGCCTTTTTCCGTTTTTAATCTCTTCCCCAAATGGAATTTTATACCCATTAAATTTTTTCCTGTCTTTATTAATCTTTATTTTTCTTTCTTTTTTCCCCCATCTCATCCCTTTTGGTAGTAGCCCGGGATTATGATGTGACCTTATGTATTTCAACTAGTATGTCCTAGAAAGTCATTCATTATTTATCAAATTCAGCACCTTCTATGTCAGGTCAGTTTGAAGCACTAGGAATACAAAAAACAGTGATTCTTTTTGAGAATTGTTAGTTTTATTCCCATATGTTGGCTTTGGTTTTATTCAGTCTCCAACTTTTTAAATTTTAATTTTTAATTAAGTTTAGACTTAGAGAAAAGTTGCAAAAATGGTACAGAGAATTCACTCAGCTTCCTCTGATGTTGGCCCCTTACATAACCATGGTTCAGTTATCAGTGCTATTAACTAAACCACAGACTTTATGGGAATTTCATCAGTTTTCCTGCTAATGATTTTTTTTTTCCTGTTCCTGTATTCTATTCAAGATTCTACACTGCATTTAGTTATTTCTTAGTAGTCTCCTCTAGTCCAAAATAGTTCCTCAGCTTTTCCTTGTCTTTCATTATTTTGACCTCTTTGAAGAGTACTGATTAGTTATTTTGTAGAATGAATTTATCTGATGTTTTCTCATGCCTGTAATGAAGTTATGCGTCTTTGGCAGGAACACCAACCACAGAAGTGGCATTGTGTCCTTCTCAGTGCAATCCATCACTGCTTCTTGAGGTGGATAGGTCTTACTACTGGTGATATGCACCTTGATCACTTTGTTAAGGCAATATCTGCTGGGTTTCTCCACTAGAAAGTTACTGTCTTTTCGTTTGTAGCTAATAATTATCTTGGGGTATATACTTTTGAGACTATAAACTCTGTTTATCCTCACATTTTCACCCACTAATGTTAGCACTCATTGATGGATCTTGTCTGCAGTAATTATTGCAGTAATATTTGCCTAACACTAATTTTTTCCATCTCTTTCTTCCTTATTAATTGAATGTTTACTCTGAGAAAGAGCTGCCCTTTCTCTCCCATTTATTTGATCATTTATATCAGTATGGACTCATGGATATTCATTTTATTTACTGGGTTAAAATACAATGCCATCACTGTTTTCTTGCTCAAATGCATCCAGTTTTGGCCACTAGGAGCTCAGTCTTTGAGTTTAAATGACTTGTACATGTAAGTGGCTGTCATCATTTCTGTCCCACCCTTGCCCCCCACCCAGGGAACCATTGGTTCTTTAGAGTCTGGGCAGTGATCTCTTAGAAGTCAGGTAAAGGAGCTATAATTGGGAGAATGAATACCAGAGGCCCAAGGAACGTAGGCCAACATGTGTGCAAACAGTCAGCTCTCAGGAACTCTGCAGGAGTAAAAGGAGCAGCAAAATACCAGCCTTTCTACTGGTGCTGCCCCAGGGAGGCCCAAGGGAGTAGGACCACATGCCTGGGGCCACATCATGCCCACTGTGAGATGCCGTACGGGATCACCAGATGGCTTTAGAGATGTTGGAATGTTGATTTTGGTGCTCTTGACTGCTGAATGAAGACCACACCCTTTCTCCCTGGTGTCTAGCGCTTAGTAAATAATTATGGAGTAACACCTGGTGTCCTCCCCCGACCCCGACGTGGTGATGCAAAAATGTATGTGTGTAGAGATTCTCCAAGAATGATACTTGCATTCATGCTGATTTACCTTCTGTTATAGCTTGTCTTCCATGCTGTATTTTTTTAATTATTATTATGGAAAATTCCAAGTGTACGCAAAAGTAGAGAGAGAAAGAAAATCAACCCTCAGGGTGCTGATCACCCAGCTTCACTACTTCTCAATGTTCTGCCAATCTTGTTTATCTCTTACCCCACTTTTGGAGGAGGCAGGCTGGTATATTTGAAAACAAATTGCAGACATTAAAATCTAGGAAAGGACTGAAATAAACTCTGAGTGCCAGGACTATACTTTAATTCCCTTTATGTCCCTTTAGGGTCTAACACTATGTCTGAAAATAGCAGGTGCTCAGAAAAGACTGGTGGCATTGAGAGGAGGGAAAATAAAATTATGAAAACATCATGATTTTGCACTAACTCTAGGACAGACTTCTAGAAAGGAAAAGGGTGGTGAGTCTTGCCCTAAAGCAACTTCCTTCACATTACCTGAATTTGTCCTCTACAGTCATGATTTCCTGTCACTTCAAGACAGCTGTGATTGAAAAAGAAAACTTTTCTTCAGGGAGAGTTCAGAATCTCTCAGTTACTTCAATGTTATTATAAATAAGTCCAATCTGATGACGTTTTCCCAAACCCCAGCCAGGAGTAACCTACCCTAAAAAGAACTTTATTAAAAAATCATTATTTTTTAAATTACAAAAGTAATATATACTTATTGAATGAAAAGTAGGAAATGACAGAGAAATCGATAATAACCGTAGTCTGTATTTCAATGTGCAATTCCAGAGATAACCTTATCTTGGTTAGTATTCTGATAAAATTTGTGCATGAGTCACGTTGGTAATCAGAGTCAATAAATATTTATGTTTCTGGGAATAGTACCCGGTGTATTTGGGTCCATTATCTCATTAAGTTCTTAGAGTGACGTTGTAAGATAAATATATATATATTTTACTGTTTTCTAGCTAATGGAACACGTCGAGAGGGGTTGCCTTCAGTCACATAACCGATAAGCAGGCTGGGCAGGAGAGCTCTCTTGAAACAGTAGGACGAGTGTTATAGACCCTTCACGCCTCCAATGTTTACTCGCTGGAACCAAGGAGATTTCACACCTGGGCTGCCTTCATGCCGGCTCTCTGTACAGTTAGCTTTGAGGGGAGCACCAAGGCTTAGAGGAAGGAGGAAGTGATTATTTCTAACTGGATCCCATGTAGTCTTAAGAACGGGGGATAGCAGTGAAGGGCTAATTATTAAGCAGTCATTCATAATGACTCTTGGGTTTTATATTAAATTTCTTCTCTTCGGACAAATTCCATGGGCTGATGTTCAGCAGGGTTAGTCTGTGGTGAGTACCAGCTTGCTAATTCTTGGGTAGGGTTTACAAGCTCCCTACGCCACACTTCCTCCCTCTGTAGAACGGGGGGCCGGATGTGTATGCGTTCCGGTCCTTTTTGCTTCGAACATGGCAGTACTTCTATTTCTCAGAAGTCCCTTCAGCCAGGTGAGTCTCCCTGTCAGGGGACTACCCCTCCAAAGGCAGCTCTTAGAAAAGCAATGCTCCCAGTCTGAATTTTTCAGAATGAGACTTTTATCAAAAACGATTGCTAGTCCTATCATTGAAGCCTCCTGCAGGTAAGTCCATAAGAGGTTGTCTGATTGGCCCCAGGATCCTGAAGACTTACTGTCACCTGGAGGGAAGAGAACAGACAGTTCCAAGGAAAGGGACAGGAGGATGTGGGAGAGAAGAGGAAGGCCCCCAAAGGGAGCTCTGCCATTTCAAGGGTTTGCTTTGAGCGCCCGCAGGTGCCAAGGGGAGGAAAGACCGATCAGTCCATGCAGAGGATGGGGCAGAAGCCCGGGCTTTGGAGCTGACTTCTTACTTGTGTGGTCTTGGACAAGCTGCTTAATCTCTCTCAACTTTCATTTTCTCCTCTGTAAAGTGAGGAGACTAATAATTCTTACCTCACAAGGTCGAGATGAGAATTAAATAAGTTAATACAAGTGATTTAACCCCAGTGCATGGCACAGAGTAGATGCACAAATAAATCGCTCTTCTTATTAGCTGTCATTACTGCCTTCAGCCTCAACTTCTCGTAATACCGTCCCTGGATCCTAAACGCAGGCCATACTGTTTAATTGCTTCCTGGGTCAAATCTTCTCTTTTGTGACCTGGCCCAGGAACCTAACCTCCATTTATAATGTTGTGTCTCGAGAGAAATGCTTTCCAGGTTTCCCTCAGACTAGCCTAGAGCTACGTTTTTGAAATGTTACCCTTCAGCAAGTGTGAGGCTCTCTTGAGAGCTGCTAGGATTGTTTTGTTTTTGTTTGACAGTAAATTATGATAGCCTCACGTCTCATTTAAAAAAACAATTTTTTTGTTATAAAAGAACAGAGGTATATCTTACAAAATTCCAAAAACAAAAGAAAAGAGAAAAAAACCACCCCTGGTTAATCCCATACTCCTAATACAGTTATTGTTAGTTTTGGGGTATATTTCTTTCTAGAGTTTTCTTTTTTCTGTGGTTTTAGTGGTAATCATAGACACCTACGTACCTACGTAGTTTATTTTGTTTTTCTTTTTGTTACTTAAGATTTAATCATACGTGTTTCCATTATTACTTGGCACAGAAAGTATTCTGGTCTCCCTTCTGCCCCTTTAGTTGAGGACGTGTTTGGCTGTGGAGATTTTCCTTGCCCTGGCATTTTCTGCACTCTTCTGATGACACATTGAGAATTGGAGGAGAGACTTGGCTTTAGCAGTGAGGCGAGGATGGGGGTGGGGGGGATTGCTGACTGTGCCCCAGGGGGCCTTGCCAAGTAGCCTTCATCACTTTAGTGCATTTACCGTGGTCCAGGGTGGGTCCTCAGCTATGTGGCCTCAGAAACTGGATTTTTCTTAGTAACTAAGAGCATAGCCACCTCTTGGAGGTGAATTCATACTACCCCACCCCATGCTATTGAAGTATGAAATCAGAGTGGCAGTTCATCAGCCGACAGTGAGAAACACGGGACGACAGAGCGGTGGTTCTGGCAGCCTACCAGTGTGTCCGCCTGTTGGCCATCCCTAGTCTGGAGCCACTTAATGTGACGTGATAGAACAATAACAACAGTGACGGTCACCACTTGGCGGGTGCATCAGGAGGTAGGCTAACACTTTGCCAATACGTTAGGTCCTCCAGTCCCACGACAAGCTCTTTCTGCAGGTACTGCTATTATCCCCATTTTACAGAGACGGACACCAAGGCTCCCTTAAGTGACTGGCTTGAGGTTTCATGGCTGATAACGTGGTGGAGCTGTAGTTTCGGTCTGAATCCAAACCCCTGATCTTAAACGCTGTGCTGTATTCTGCCTGCTACTCTTACAGATTGTTGAGCTCCAGTACTGGAATTCTCTTGTGTTGCTTACCCTCTCCCCGACGTGTGGGGGTGTGCCTGTGCCCTGCCTCGGTGTGACTGTAACATTTATAACTGAAAAATCCTTGATTTTTCATTCCCTGTTGGAGAGGAACATGTTTTCCTAGCTCTTACAAAGAAGAAGAGCTTTTGTCCTTTCCCTTATTTTCTCTTTGTGTGGAAATATGCTCTGTAACAAGATTTCATGTGTTGTTAACCTTCTCTGAAAGCTGTGCCAGGAAGGGGCATCCACAGAAGAGAACCATTAGGACTGTGTTTACGCTGTGCCCAGCTCAGAACTGAGGAGGCATCTCTAGTCTCTTCTTTACCTTCTCCTCCTCTGCAACATCTGGAAATGGCTTTTCTTCCTGGGTGACAGACAGCCTAGGTGATAACCCAGAGAGAACTCCTGTGATGTAGAGATGGTCGGAACTTTCTCCCTCTAAGATCTCTGATTTTCTGATCTCTAAACCCTACTTGGAGAACTCCCATTACTGTTAGTCTAGATCCGTTGGGCACGGGTTTCCAATTTGTGCTGAAGTGAATAGTTTCAGGATATGGTTTCCCTCTGAAACAATGTGTCTTTTTGATTGCCTTTTAGAGGTTATTGGAGCAGAACCGCTGAGCAAAAGCAGGCATTGCATCTTCAGTCATCTTCAAGTTTGCAGTCAGATTGGAAGAGTGTAACTTGAAGCTTCCTGCCTACAGTGAGGCCGAGAGATAGCTGTCGCTCACGTAATAAAAGACATGGGCTGCAGCCTGACTTTCCACCTTTCTTACAAATTCCGGTTACTGTTGCTTCTTACCTTATGCCTGATGGTGGTTGGGTGGGCCACCAGCAACTACTTTGTAGCTGCTCTTCAAGAGATTCCTAAAGCAAAGGATTTCATGGCTAATTTCAACAACCCTCTCGTTTTGGAGAAGAAACAAACTCTGACCAATGAAGCATCCATGACAACCGCAAACCTTGACAACTGCCCTTCCATGTCTCCATACCTCAGTAAGTCTTTCTTTCTTTCTTTTTACAAGTGCTGTGTAAACTTTTTATTTAAATATAACATGTACAAAAAAGTACAAAAATCAGAACTGTACAGCTAAGTTTCACAAAATGAACATACCTGTGTAACCAGTATGTAAATTAGGAAATGGAATATTCCTAGAACCCCAGAACTTTCTATGCTTCTTTCAGTCACTACCCTTACTTCAAGAGTCTAACACCATCCGTTGGATTTCTCCTGTTTTTGAACTTTACGTAATTGGAAACATATGCTATGTACTTTTTAGTGTCTGGCTTCTGTTCTTCAAGAATATCTTTGTGAGATGTATCCATATTGCTGGTGTATAGTCTTTTGTTACGTGAACATGCAGTCATTTTATTATCCAGCCACAAAAGTCTCAGCAGCATATGTCAGTAGGTATATATTTAGCTGACAAGTCTGTAGGATGAGCTGGGAGTCAGTTGATCTAGGCTGGTGGCTCTGCTCCATGTGTGTCTCATCCTCCTCCTGGGGCCAATGGGCTAGCCTGGGCATGTTCTTCCCCTGGCCTCTGCAGGGCACAAGAGCACCAGGGGAGAAATGCAAGCACATTCAAGCCTCCGCTCGTGTCATGTCTGTTGGCATCCTCTTGGCCAGAAGTATGGAGTCAAGGGACAGGACTGAGTATGTTTTTTAATGTTGTCTTTAGTGTTTGTTTCTTAAATATGTTGTATGTTTTGATTCCCTTTTGATGCCTTTCAATTTAAATTAACAGTAAATAGGGCTTAGTGAACACATTAATTAGAGAGGAAACACTCCACAGTGATATTATTTATAACCCACGTGGGTTCTAGCAGACCTCTGATTCTCCAGAACATCTCCAGACACTCCTCTGAGCCTTCTGTTGTCCCCTCTTTCTAGAATGCCTTTCTTTAATCCGTGTCTGCCTGGTGGATTCCTGCTTATTTATCAAAAATGCAACTTAGGTTACTTCTCTCCCAGAAAGCTTGCTAGGACTGCCCAGAGTTAACCTTATGCCCACTCTGCCTGCCTGTGTTTCTGTTTCTGTGCTGTTCACAGCATATTGTTATATGTGTGTCTCTCTCCCCCAGGAGACCACGTGGAGGCAGGATGAGGGCAGGGCGACCCTTTCCAGCTCTGCCGAGTTGAGTGCCCCTCGCTGGTCCTGCAGAGGCGGCGCTCCGCATACACTAAGTCAGTCTCTGTGGGGTGGCCTGGGGCTCTGCGGGGGCTTCTTGCTCGTAGCTGCACAAAAGCCTGCAGGCCCTCCTTCCTAACTGAATCGCACTCCTGTCCTGTGTTCACATCGACATATTGCTTCTCTTTGCTCAGTTGAGTAAAAGCCAGAATGTTATTCCTGATTGTGTGAGGGAAGTTGTTCTCAGAAATGACACAAGTTGCGGTAGGAAAATGGGTTATTGAAATGCAAATCTGACTGTATTATCCCTCGTTCAGAATCCTCACAACATATGTAAGCAACAAATGCATTCATAAAAATAGATGGGCAGTGACACCATCCCGAGCAAGCACCTGGATTAAGAGGGTGACGTAAGTAGTGATGAAGCCAGATGGGCATTAGTGACGCAAGGAGGAACAGAACTTGAGAAGGAGTCGTGGGGTTGGGAGGGGGACGGATGGAGTAAGTAGAAGCAGGTACTCGGAGGTTAGGGCCCGTGAATTGTTGTGACAATGAGAAAGTGAGCAGAGGGACCAGTTTATATGAGACCTGTTGCTTGGGGCCCTTTCAGGGGCCGAGAACAGAGGTATGGACAGGCTCACTTGGGTGATGGGGTTTGTCAGCAGGCGACACAGGAAACCATCTCAGCAGCCACGCCATCATGTCCTGGCAGCTCTGTAGGCTGGCAGCAGCCTAGTAGCTTGCCTGTCATAGAACTCCTTTTCTTACTGTTTGTTTTCCGGGTGTTACCACCTGCCAGCTCTGTGTCTCGCCTGTTTCCAGGAAAGGCCCTTTCTTGTGGGCAAGTTATTCTGTCTAGGTGGCTGAAGCAATTGTTTGCCCTTGGTGCCGTTGAGCAGAGTCTGTCATCCACTTCACAGACCCTGGAGCCTGGTCTCAGCAGCCAAGGCCGGGGTAGGGGATGGTTACACCAAGCAAGGTGCAGTGACTTCTTCACAGGAAGGGCCTGTGACTGCTTTGCACAGAAGGGGGTCATGAAACTTGCAAGCATCTTGAGATTTACACCCTGACCAGTATACATGGAGATTAGAAAAAGCCTGGCTCAATTCCCTAACCGGCCCTCTGCCTCCTCTCTCACCAGTCAGTGTTCCCTGTTAATTCAGATCAAAGAGGAGGGTCGGTGGCCTCAGCCTGACCTTTAAAGCCTTGCATGAGATTGGTTACCGTGGATGGCCTTTGGGTTTCATCCAGCCATGTTGCATCCACGCTCGTTGAGCAGCTGCTCCATGGGGAGCTGTGCCTCCATGGCGTGGCGGTAGAATTCTTGCGGTGTTGCACATGCCCGTCACTGCCGGGTTACGGAGTGGGGCTAGCTCCTGCTGCCTTTTGCTGTTTTACTTTTAGGGAGCTAGGATAGCGTCCAAGAGCTTGAGAAGGAGTGGGGAAGAGACCTTGTCCATGACTTAATTCCATGCTCTTGACTTTTAAGAGACTTCACCCTCCTTTGGAATTTTGAGAAGGAAGAGATGATAGAGCAAATCTGAAATTACTCCATGTAGCCCTGACCTCTGCTCTTTACCAGGGTCACTGGGACAGAATGCGTCCCCTGCTTATGGATGAATCATGGGGCCACAAGGGAATGCTCTGAAACGTCACTTACTTGCTTTTGCAGCCGGTAACCTGCGTCACATGATCCTGTGGTTATAGTTCATGACCACATGAGGCTTTAAAGTAATAATAATAAAAGCTAACACTCGCGTCGTGCTCACCGTGTGCCAGGCGGTGTTCTAAGTGCTTTACTTGTACTGTGAGCCTGTCAACACTTGATGAGAGAGCTGCTGTTGTTTCCTGTGGCCTGTTTTTATTGTAGGAGGCCAGAACAAGCTCTTTTTCAAACCGGATCTCACCCTGGAAGAAGTGCAGGCAGAAAACCCCAACGTGCGCAGAGGCCGCTATCACCCCGAGGAATGTCGGGCTCTGCAGCGGGTGGCCATCCTCATTCCACACCGGAACAGGGAGAAGCACCTGATGTACCTGCTGGAACACCTGCATCCCTTCTTGCAGCGGCAGCAGCTGGAGTACGGCATCTACGTCATCCACCAGGTGAGTGTGGGGCTCTGCCCTCCAGGTCCTCCTCTCTCTGAGGGACTTGGCCACTTGTCTGTCTTGGGTAAAAGGAGCATCAAACTATCCTCAAAGGAGAGGTCACTTCCCTCTTTATCCTTGAAAGGAAATTCTTGTCTTAGAGTGTGGAGTAATGGGACTAAGTGCTGGGAGATTTTTCTGCCTCTTCAGTGAACCTCTGGGGGAAGCCTGTTTTTTTGTGAGCCCCTCAATGTTAGCCGATGACTGCCCGGAGAATATTCCCTGAGATTCCCCTTCTGCTTCCTTCTGCATTTGCCATACACTACGAGATGAGACGTTGGAATTGTTTATCGCCATTGAGCATGGCTATTCAGTGGGGATCTAGACAGACGACTGTGTGTTTATAGCCCTGGAGTGTTCTGACTGTCTCCACCTTTCTCCCTTTAACTTTCCTGCTATTATTATGTAGAACATATTATGTTTACTTTCCATTTTCTGGATTCACTTATTTGGCTTCCAGGAGCATGATTTAGTGGGAACACAGTAAGTGTAAGTGTAGGCTGCTTTTGCAAACTTTAGCTCTAAGTGGAGTGGGTGATGAAAGATGCCTCTATTTGGTGTTCAAGTTTATTGAAGGAAAAATAAGGCGCGTAAATTTAAATATCCATGTCTAGCTTTTCAAAATTGTCCCGGGTCATCCAAATAATTCCCCCTCAAATGCTTACACGTGCTAAGAATGCAAGAAAAGTCATGCTTCATATTGGTTATAACTGATAATACTTGTTTTAGGAAAACTTTTGTGAAACCACAGGATGCAGTTCTGTGGTGTGTATTTTATAATAAACTGGGGCTCTTGAAAATCAGTGTGCATATATAGTACGTTTATGCCCACTTTTTAAGGATTTGAAACAAAATTTTACTATTGGTTTATAATTATTTTTAACATTGTTAGTGATTCTGAGTTCTTAGGACAGCAGCCCCTGATGTATAATATTTTTATGAATAGAAATATGTCTGTTTTGTGTTATTCTTTTCAGGAGTACCGTGGTAACTCGAGAACTGCATGTACTTTTGTTATGATAAACTGTTTATCAAACTGGAATTTTTTCTTAAGGTGTTTAATCCAAACAGCCATGAGAAAAGTAATACTGTAAAATCTTTGTTGTACTGTAGCTTTACTGGTCAAATTGTGTTCTTTTCTTACCCAGTGACAAATCCCCTCGGTAAGGCCACTCTGAGGATTAGCTTCTGCCAATAAGAGTTATAACAGGATTCTCTCACTGTGGTTCCAAGAGACACTTTTTTTCTGCTGAGGAAGATTCACCTGGAGCCAAAATCCGTTGCCAGTCCTCCTCTTTTTTCGCTTGAGGAAGATGAGCCCTGAGCTAACATCCGTGCCAGTCTTCCTCTATTTTTTGTATGTATTTTGTATATATGCCTCCACAGCATGGCTGATGAGTAGAGTAGGTCCACACTCGGAATCTGAACCTGCGAACCCTGGGCTGCCGAAGTGGGGCCCATGGAACTTTACCTACCCAGCCACAGGGCCAGCCCCTCCAAGAGACTTTTAAGTAGCTTAGAAATAATAGCAGTTTAATAATAAACTGTGTTTATGGGGCAAGATTTCTTGATCCTTTCTGGCAAGCTGTATCTCTTGGAAGCTTAGTATAAATTGGTTACATAGGGTCAGATTGGGATCAGCTGTGAGTTGAACAGTGAAGCAGTGATATACTAATTGGCATGACTAGTATGCAGGAAAGGTTTTGTAGTTTTCATGGAATAAATGCATGTTTTCAAAAATCTTTTGAGTTATTTTTCTTTGTATTTTAAAACTACAGGTTTTTTTTTTTAATTGTGGTAAAATACACATAACATAAAATTTACCATTGAGTCATTTATTTATTTTTTTTACTTTCTGTTTTTTTTAGTTTTTGTTAAGATTATGATAGTTTACAACCTTGTGAAATTTCAGTTGTACATTATTATTTGTCAGTCATATTGTAGGTGCACCACTTCACCCTTTGTGCCCACCCCCCATCTCCCTTTCCCCTGGTAGCCACTAATCTGTTCTCTTTATCTACATGTTTAACTTCCACATATGAGTGGAGTCATACAGAGATTGTCCTTCTCTGTTTGGCTTATTTCACTTAACATAGTACCCTCAAGGTCCATCCATGTTGTTGTGAATGGGACAATTTTATCCTTTTTTATGGCTGAGTAGTATTCCATTGTGTGTGTGTGTGTGTGTGTGTGTGTGTGTGTGTGTGTATATATATATATACACACGTATCTTCTTTATACAGTCATCAATTGATGGGCACTTAGGTTGCTTCCACATCTTGGCTATTGTAAATAATGCTGCAATGAACATAGGGGTGCATGGGACTTTTGGAATTGCTGATTTCAAGTTCTTTGGATAGATAGCAGTAGTGGGATGGCTGGGTCATATGGTGTTTCTATTTTTAATTTTTTGACAAGTCTCCATACTGTTTTCCATAGCGGCTGCACCAGTTTGCATTCCCACCAGCAGTGCGTGAGGGTTCATTTTTCTCCACAACCTCTCCAACATTTGTCACTTTTTGTTTTGGTTATTTTTGCTGTTCTAATGGGTGTAAGGTGATATCTTAGTGTAGTTTTGATTCGCATTTCCCTGATGATCAATGATGATGAGCATCTTTTCATATGCCTATTGGCCATCCATATATCTTCTTTGGAGAAATGTCTGGTCATGTCCCCTGCCTGTTTTTTGATCGGGTTGTTTGATTTTTTGTTGTTGAGTTGTGTGAGTTCTTTATATAGTATGGAGATTAACCCTTTGTCGGATATATGACTTGCAAATATTTTTTCCCAATTGGTGGGTTATTTTTTTGTTTCAATTACCGTCGAGTCATTTTTAAGTGTACAGTTCAGTAGGGTTAAGTATGTTCATGTCATTGTGCTGCCAATCTCTAGGAGTTTTTCACCTTGCAAAACTGAAACTCTATACCCATTAAACAACAACTCCCCGTTTCAAGGCATGTTTTTAAGTTATGGAATATAAGTATTGTGAAGTGTAAAGAAAAATACGAGAGGTCTTTTATTGTTCTTGCATCTACTCTGTCAGATCTTCACAAGTACAGTCTCACCATTAACAAGAATAGTACCAGCTCCTGCATCTGAACTGGAGAGGGGGGTACAGTGAGAAACCATGTCTCAGGAGCTTTTCAAGTTTTAATTTCCATATCTGTAGGCTGGAAGTAAAAAGTTTAATCGAGCCAAACTCTTGAATGTGGGCTATCTAGAAGCTCTCAAGGATGAAAATTGGGACTGCTTTATATTCCACGACGTGGATCTGGTGCCGGAGAATGACCTGAACCTTTACAAGTGTGAGGATCAGCCCAAGCATCTGGTGGTTGGCAGGAACAGCACTGGGTACAGGTAAGGCGGCTTTGCTTGGGGCTCGTGTAGGTGGGGAAGCTTGCCCTGTTCTCATCAAGGTGTGCGGGATGAAGTGTCCGGAGTTCTTACATAAATGAGAAATAGGAAAAATGGTCCATGACATATCACTTTAAAGTTCAAAACAAAAATTAGAGACATTAGATTTTTTTCCTGAAAAGGAAAATTACTACAACAGCCTTGGCAAAGGATCACAAAGACAAAGGGAAAGAACAGGAGAGGGGAAATAGTCCAAGCACCACAAACGATGTTTGGCCTCACCTGCAGGGCGGTTCCTATGGTGGAATTCTGTAAACTTTTGCTTCCACACTGCATAGAACTCAAGTCACTTACCTGTCTCTCCCTGACTTCCCCTCTAGGAGGCAACCACTGTGCCCCTTAGGTCAACTTTTAGGCCTCTTTTGTGAGACTGATGTCTCTTTCCAGACTGTGGCATCTTTTTGGAGTTCTGAGGGAGCGTGGGGAGGGGCGTATCCACCGAGTAGTTGTGTGCTGGTGTGGGAGGCAGGTGCGGTGGAGCTGTGTCAATGTTGCACTTCTGCAGATTCAACTATAAGCATTTGGTAATGATCGGGAGAGAGGAGGAGGGAGGGAGGGAGCGGGGGGAGAGAACTATACAACCATAAAATGATGCAAGAGATTCCACCAGTGTCTACTCTGGGAGTGAGCATGAGATGGAAGCCCTGAATCTGTTGATACCTCGCTCAGCCTCGGTTTGCATTTGCTCTCATTGTGTAGGTTCTTACTTTGCGCTGTTTAAGAGATTTCCAAGAGTATCGTTGCAGGTGATTTTTGCCTCAGGTACTGACTTTAAACCCAATCCCTGTGTAAACTGTGGGGTACAAACAAATACCTAGAGTAAGCTGCAATGGATGAGAGCACAGTGTCTTTAAGAAACACCTAGGCAAAGGTTTAAAGCTGTTCCCCAGGGAACATGGCACCTTCATCTTTTAGGATCACTGGGAGCTTCCCGGCAGAATTCTAAGACATGGAAGCAAGAGAGAGCGTGACACAGTTCTGAGGGGAGTTCATTTGTTCGTTAGTGCTCGAGAAGGAATGTCTGAGATGGTGGAGGGAGGAGACACAGGAGATGAGAGTGGGCAGGGGCCAGATTATGCAGGCCTTGTTCAGTCTGCTAAGGAGTCTCATGTCCTCTGGAGGGGACTAGGAGCTCTTGACGTGTGGTCACAGCTGGAGAATGGCAGGAGAAAGCTTGGGTCAGCCGGCCTTTAGTGTGTTGGGTGGCGCAAGGCAGGAGGGGAGAAGCTGAGGGGAGAGATGCCAGGCCTCTGAGTTAGGGCAGGGGCAGTGGGGCCAGAGGGCAGGGAGGGGTCTGGAAGAGAATCACAGGGTTTGGTCCTCTGGGGAACTTGGTCTTGAGCATTATCTGGAGGTTTTGCTTTCTGGCCTCTCTGAGCCACGTCTGCATTGAAGAAAGCAGTGTATCATGTCTGGACACCTCAGTATTTTCAGAAGCATGTCAACTGTCTGTCCACTTGCTGTGTGAAATTAATAAGATAGCACTGTCTGCAGCATAGCTACCTGTACTTCAGACCCTTGACGTAGATGATAACTTCCCATTGCCCAGTTCTTTCTAAACACCTGTGGTGAGAAATTACAGCCACACAGGATTGGGTTTTTTGGTTTATTTTTGGAGTGTAGACCCACAGGATTGTCTTAAGCACAGGCCTTCTGTTGGGATTCTAGATATAATCTTTGTATTCAGCTGGACCATGAGAAACTGAGTTCTTGGGCATTCCTGTTGGGAATTGATTTTGAGTAAAAGTTTGGTGCCACAATCACAGATTTCATCAGATGCTACTTCACTCTAGAAATAGCCCCTGTCTGACTCTTGCTGTTTTTTAACTTGGTACTGTAACTGGCCAGACATTTCTTTTATGACTAGATATCAGAAAGCCTTTGTCTTCCTTGAGGAGCTGGCAGGTTTTCCTAATAAATCAGATGATTGAATGTGTCTCCTCTTTTGATCTGGAGGCAAGACACTCTGAGCCAAATGCATGGTCTTCTTTTAGAAGCTGAAAACAATCTTATGTACTGATCAGAGTTTTACTATATTTCCTATTTTAATCTTCTATTCTAATTTAAGTTTTCCTCTGGTCCTTGTTTGTCATTTGTATTTTTCTGCTTTCTTTCATGTATCATGTAAACAGCCTGGTCTCCTGTGGCTGGGGAGAGGTGTGCATAAGTCATGTAGGAGTTGTCTTCGTCCCCCCACTTCTGACCTTTGCTGTTTTTTGGGGCCAAATCCCTCTGGTTGGTGGAGGTGCAGGCACAGGCAGTGACGTGTCTGCTTCCTGCCGGTAACTGTCACTGTGCCACAGAGCTTCAGTCAGCACCCACTTTATTCACTGTCATGACAGCCCCGTGAGTATAATAAGTGCAAAAGATGTTTTCACTTTACACACCTGCAGAGGGAAGACATTAAAGTGATTTACCCCAACTGTCTCAGACTCTGATGAAGCCAGAAGTAAATCTTATCATTTATCACTGACTTACGGGTCTTGTCACCGACCCACAGTCAGTGATGAACCTGCCTGCTTTCTACAAGGACTCTACTGTTATTTTATATCTAAATTTTCCCTACTTTTTGGCCTTACAGCCCTTCAAAACTAAATAAAACTATTCTAGGGCCAATTAAATATTTATGCTCTTCCAGATGAGGAGAAAAACCCAAAGCAAAGATAGTAAACACGTAGACATTTGCCATCCAAGAGGCAAGTGAGAAACTGAGAGTTCGTTAACCTTTCTTTCCGACTGGTCTCCTGAGCCTCCTTGCTCCGGCTAACTTGTCTCTAGATGCTCCTCAGACACCTTGCACATTCTCCTTTCGTTGCTTTTCCTCATGGGGTTCTGGCCACCAGGACTTGCCCCATTTTTCTACCTGACTGAATCCTCCCAGGCCCCTGCGCCGCCCCCGCCATGGGCGGCATCTCCTTCCTCAGAACCTGCTAACACTTGCCTCTCCTGTTAGGCTGGGAGCCCTTTGAGGGCAGGGCCCACAGCTGACAGCGTTAGGCAGTTGTCTTGCACACGGTGGACGGTGGTTACTTAATAGGTGACTGCCAGGTCTTCAGGTCGTTAGGAATCCCTCCCCAGTCAGACAGAGTCCCATAACCATGGCAACAAGTCACTGCAGTAGGTGTCCTGGTCAGTAATAGCTGCCTTCTGAGCACTTTATTTCCTTTTGTTTTACGTTATAATAATACCGTTTTCCAGAATTTTAGGTTGAGGGGTATGCGAGTAAATCTATTTCCGTTATGAGTAAGAGGGTCGTCCCCAGCTGTACTCAGGATATAGAAACACAGCTGACCTACACATTGGCTTTGGGGACGCCACCTGTTAGGTGACAAGTCTCTACATGTTTCTTGATCTTTCTTTTTGGTTTCTCTTCTTATCTGGGAAAGCAGAAATATTTAATTGGTCTTGGAACACTTTGAACTGAAGTTCGTTAAAGTTAGAAATCCTCCAAATCTCACATCCTTTTGTTCAGTAACATCCAAGTTGTTAAGCTGCCTTCACGTGCATTTCTGAATTGTTACAGTGTCATACGCAAGGGATGTCTTTATTTTTCCGGTTTGCTCATTTGTCCACCAGTAATCCCCAAGAGCCCTCCAGGATGGGGGGTGTGCTCTGACCTCTTGACCTCTTCTCTCCTCCTTTTTCTTGTTGGTATCCCCACGGCTCCATCCTTCTGCACTCTTCTCACCTACTACACTGTCTTCTGGCAATTTCTCCTTCTACTTTGCCTTCAGGTACCACCTCTTGACAGCTTATTTTCAGAGCTGTATCTGTGGCCTCTCCTCTCTTTTGAGCTTGGGCTGTATATCCTTCTGCTCACTTCAAAAGCCACAGGGGTATCTCACATTCACCTTATCCAAGACATAATGTAATGTCTTCCTCTCAAAACCTAATTATTGTTCTGTAGACCCGATTTTTGTGAAGGGCACTATCATCTACGTAGTTGCCCAAGCCAGAAAGCTCAGGGCTATTGAGGTGTGTTGGTTCCTCAGGGAACAAACTCTGAAATGGAGATTTGCATGCACAGAAGTGAAGGTTTGCATATAGAGTGTGTGCAGGAGCTGTCTCCTGCTCTCTACCCTACCCCCTAAAAAAAAGTAAAAGTAGAAGAACAGCATATTCATTAACATACTCATTCATGCCGAACCTGGATGCAGCCTCAGAATCCTTCCTAACCCACTGCCCTTGGCAGCCACTACGATTCATTGGATTGGCATGTGAGATGAAATCTGTCGTCCAGATCTGGTGTTATGGCGCACATTTACAGGTACCCCTGTAGACCTCTCCACACGAACATGAAACAATACAGGGAGTGGCACTTTGCTTGGTGAGCAGATGCGAGCACTTGTCTAGACTGAGGAAAGAAGGCCAGACAGGGAAGGCCAGGACCATCGGGAGGTGGATGCCAAGCAGAGTGGATGGATGAAGGAGTGTGGTCATCCCAGTGTTCCTAGAATGCCGGCCCTGAAACAGGAGACTTCTGAAGTCCCCATGCAGAACAGAAAGGCTTTGCGCTAATGTTCTTACCTTTTCTCTCTCCTGTCTTTTACTCCAGGTTACGTTACAGCGGATATTTTGGGGGTGTTACTGCCCTAAGCAGAGAACAATTTTTCAAGGTGAATGGATTCTCTAACAACTACTGGGGATGGGGAGGCGAAGACGATGACCTCAGACTCAGGTGAACAACAGAGACAGGTCCCCTTCACGGGGCTCTGCTGTCAGTGGTGGCTCTGGAAACCTCCCTTTATGGCTAGTTCCTATAGTTGCCAGTCTAGCAGGTCACAAGGCTGCAGATTTGGGCTTAAAGGGTGGCAGTGGGTGGAGGGAAGGCAGGATGGCCCAAATTGCTCTTTGCCACTGGCAGTTTTGAAATGATGGAGGGTGGTCTTTTCCTGGCTCGTGGGTGTTTGGGGTCCCGAAGTGTTGATAGAGGTGTCTGTGGACTTGTCAGTGGGTATTACGTACCGAGACAGGGTCTCACCAGTGAATGAAAAGTCCCAGACTGCAGGGTATCTGCAAAACCGCAATCGGAGGAAAGCAGCTAGAGGGCCTGTCGTGAGCCTGTGCTTTCTCTCAGAGCCGGGGCATCCTGGCACAGTTCCCAGTGTCCAGAGCAAGGAGGGCCAGCAGCCTTCGAGGAGCCGCACACCCTGAAGCAGGCCAAAATGTGCTTCCCTCCTTATGTGTTAGTCAGCTCCGTCCCTGGGGCGCAGCTGCTGGCCTGGCTCCAGGCTGCTGGCCATCCCCTCAGATCCTCCTGGACTCCTTTCTGCTCTGGAGACTTCAAAGGGAATATGTCTGGCCTCCTCTCTCAGCTCCCTTCCCTGAACTTGGGTTTCCTGGCCAGATAGTTATAGGTATCCCTGTCTCCCAGAAATAAGTAATTTTTCAGGAGCCTGGGGTCCATATCTTTAGACTTGTAATAACAAGCTCTTTCTGGCCATTAGGAGACCCGTTTCCTCCTGCTGTTGCCTTTGGGAAAGGAAATCTCTCAGCTGAGATGAACAGATGTGTGGCTGCCAGAAATTTTCCATTGCTTCAGCATAAAGAAGCCAGGGCTCCCCGCTGGTCTTGTTCCCATGTCTTGGCTGAGAGTCTCTGGAATGTTTCTGGCAGGAGGGAACGGAGTTCCCTGACCAAAGGCTCCATGGGAAGGGCCAAGGTGGCAGGCAGCAGCTCTTCTCGGCCAGCCCATCAGCAGCCTGTGTGGCCGTGGCTTAGGAAGCGGACAGAGGGTGTCTGCTAGATCTCAGGGCCAGAGTAGCACAGGCTCGAGGCAAACAATGTCCGTCATCTTCCCCAAATCCATTTCTCTGCCCAGGTGGGGTGGTTGGTAGAAGTTTGCACTGATCATGTACCCTCACTGTCTTTTTTCCTGCTGCTCCTCAGCTGCAAGGCAGAGGGGAGCCCCAAGTTCTGCTTTCCTTTGATAAAAACATCATGGCCTCCAGGGCGGTTCTTGACTAATGCCGTGGATAAGCCACATGATACGAACATAAAAGTTGGTTGAGATTTATTTACTAAATGTTTGTTTACTCAGCACTCTTATTTGCACTTATATATTACATTCAGTTTGCAAAGCATGTTCCTTGCGGATGATCTCGTTTGAGCTGTCAGAACAGCTCGGTAACACCATTCCCATTTTACACCTGGGGCAGCCGAGACCTGGAATAATCAGCTGAATTACCAGGTTTGTAAATAACAAGGTCTAGATTTCAACCTAGGTTCGTGGGCTTTAGAGCTTGTGACCTTAAACGAGCATTACTCTCTTTGTTTAAAGGAGGAAGCGCTAAGTAAGTTAGGGATCCTGAGAGACTTGATTCTCCTATTCATCATGATGTTTTAAAATATGTGTTTTCTCAGTTGTTTTTAAAAAATGACAAACTATAAATTGACACGTCTCCTTTGTACCCCAGTAGTAAATGTTAAATATGATTCTTTTGTGGACTTACTGCCTGAGGCCCAGTATTATAAGAAAATTATTTTTTTTAATACCCAAATAATCAAGCTAGGTGTGACTATGCGTGTGTGTGTATGTGCATGTCTGTAAATTTTTGTAAATGATTCTCTTTAAGTGTCTAGTGGTAGATAAGTGGGATAGAATTTTTTTAAACACTTCTATTATTTTTATAGGGTTGAGCTTCATAGAATGAAAATAATCCGGCCAATGCCTGAAGTGGGTAAATACACGATGATCTTCCATACCAGAGACCAAGGCAATGAGGTGAACATAGAGCGGTAAGTGCTGGACTCGTGTGCCTGGCCAGCTGTCTACTTAGTCTCTTCTGTCAATAAGGGCGATGCTGAATTTGGTCCAA
Source organism: Equus quagga (assembly GCF_021613505.1). Lineage (NCBI taxonomy): Eukaryota > Metazoa > Chordata > Mammalia > Perissodactyla > Equidae > Equus > Equus quagga. The sequence continues at coordinate 20,518,482 of NC_060270.1, read as the reverse complement.
TGAACCACTTTATTTTGTTCAAAACCTTTTATTAAGGTAATTTTCAAGCAGACATAAAAGGAGAGGGAATGGTATATTGAACCCTCAAGTACCTCCTCCCCAGCTTTGGCAGTTATCAGTTCATAGTCTCTTATCTTTCTCCCATGTTTTTCTCCTCCCGTGCTGGATTCTTTAGAAGCAAATCACAGCATTTCATGCGTAAATGTATATCCTAAATGTATATCCTTAAAGTAAAAGAAGTGTTAAAAAAAGAACCACAATACCATTATCATTACTTAAAATAAAATTAACAATATTCCTTAATATCATCAAATATCCAGTCAGTGTGCACATTTCCCTGATTATCTCATAAATGCTTTTTTTTTTTTTTTTTAAACACTTGGTTTACTCAGATCAGGATCTAGACAAGGTCCACACATTGCATTTGGACCATCTCTCTGAAATCTCTTTTAATCTGTAGGTGCCCCCTCCCTTCCTTTTCTTTTTCTCTTTCAATTTATCTGTTGAACAAACCAGGTCATTTGTCGGATAGCATTTCCTGTGTTGTGGATTTTGCCAGTTACATCCTGGTGGTATAACTTCATATGTGCCTCTGACCTCTGTGTTTCCTTGTAACCTGGGAGGTCTGGAGGCTTGAACAGATTCCGGTACTGTTTTGAGGCAACACTTCATCCATGGTGTGTGTACCTCCTCCTGTGTCACAACAGGAGGTCTGGCTGTGCTTTGTGATGTCAGGATTGATCTGTGGGTTCAGGTGTTGTCAGCTCCATCCACTCATTGTGAGATTCCCCAGCGGTCTTTCACCTAATAATTTTAGCAGCCACTGGTGGGTAATCTTTGCCTAAATTTATTGTTCAATTAGGGATTGCAGAATTCTGGTATTCTGTCATTCCTTCTGTGTTTATTAGATAGATTTCTCTACAAGGAAGGACTTTCCCTCTTCATCTTTGAGTACCCCAGAGTACGGTTCTTACAGAAAAGGCAGAATAAAGGGAAAGAATCAGCATTGATTTGTCATTTTTCAAAATATTGAGTTAATGTTTGCTAGCATCCTTCAGGATGTACTCACTGTTCTTGTTGAGGCTCAGATTGTCTCATCTTTGGCAAATGGGATCTTCTTCAAGCTGACTGCTCAATCCTGTGACGTAACTGCAGTGGTTTTGGGAGATTCTTTCCCTGTGCTCTGGTGTGATGAGCTGCTCGAGCTTGTCCTTCAGCCCCAGGAGCCCTTTCACCACAAGTCCTGGCAGAGAAGCCAGTTCTTTATGGGGCTGTGACTGAAGAATCTACGTCTCTTTGTTCTGTTTTTTCCCTTAAAATTTAAAACAGTATTAAAGGGCTTTTAGCCCTTTTGTTAGAGTCTACATTTTAAAACAATATCAAAAGACTTTTAGCCCAATATTACAGGGCTTTGTTAGAGTCTATGTTTTAAAACAATATTAAAAGACTTTTAGTCCTTTTGTTAGAGTCTACCACTTTAACAAACAACTATTTCTGTTTTCCATGTGTCTTTTTAGTCTTTGTCCATAGGGGTGCATTTTTCTCTTTAAATTAGAAAAATAATAGTAATAATTATGGGGCCGGCCCCATTGCCGAGTGGTTAGGTTCACATACTGTGCTTCGGTGGCCCGGAGTTTCGCCCTTTTGGATCCTGGGCGTGCACATGGCACCGCTCATCAGGCCATGTTGAGGCAGCATCCCACACGCCACAACTAGAAGGACCCACAACTAAAAATGCACAACTATGTGCTGGGGGGCTTTGGGGAGAAAAAGGAAAAATAAAATCTTAAAAAAAAATTATTAGATATAAAAGAATACCCTATAAATTGTATGAAAAGTTTGGAGATCCCTGATGCCCTGAACACTGGTGTGTCCCCTGCCCACTTTATGCCTGTTACCTGTGTGGCCCTCCCTACTCTCAAACCCTCCCCTGACTCCAAGGGGTAACGCTTTCCTGAATTTTTGTGATAAGTATTGTGATAATTATAATTATTTCTGCTGTTCTTGGTTTTCTTGTTTTCCCATATGTTTGTATCCCTATATACAAGATTGTTTAGTTTTGCGTGTTTTCCATTGTGTATAAATGAAGTGATACTGTATTATTTTCCTCTGACTTCATTTAGCTCAACATTATGCTTCTGATCTTCATCCACGTTGTTACTGTGTCTGAAACGTATTGCTTTTCACCACTAAGCTCCTAGAGACCAGTTCAGTTCACCACCCACTCCTCTCCCCACGTCCCCAGACTCCAGGCCACCGTTACTTCTTCCGATGCCTCCTGCTCTTGGCGTGTCCGTGCGTCTTGCACAGGGTGGTCTCTCTTCCCGAGTGCCCTTTCCCTCACCTTCTTCACTTAGTGAATTTTTCCTCTTGTAAGCCTCAGTCAAATTTACCTTCTCTATGACCCTTCCCCAGCCTCCCTCATGAAGTTAGGTCCCCCTTCCATTACTCCTTCTCTACACACATGCTAACTTTGTTTGAGACTCTTGAAAGCTATGTACCCTCCCTGCCTACAGACAGAATTTTCCCGACAACATTGGAGGGGTCATAGATCCCCTGAAGCTTATCCAAGGGCCTGTTAGCAGTGGATGACGTGTATCACATTGTATCAGTGTTACTTGTACGTTCCTCTGTCCTGTAGTCTGGGGGCTCACTGTGGCAGTGACTCTATCATTGGTCCTCAGGGTTTTACAATGGGGTCTGACACACGAAGACCTGGCTGTCATTGGTGTTCGTTACCTTACATGGAGAAAATAAACATTTTTTGCAGTAGGAAACCCAACAGGTGCAATAATTTACAAAGGTGCTTTTGCCAAAGTTTGTGGCAAGGCAAAAAGCAGTGGAAATATATGTTAAATTCCTGTCTCATCATTCACATATGTTCTTCTTATCCCTAGGATGAAGCTCTTACATCAGGTGTCACGAGTCTGGAGAACAGATGGGTTGAGCAGTTGTGTTTATAAATTACTCTCTGTGGATTATAATCCTCTATATATCAACATCACAGTGGATTTCTGGTCTGGCCCATGACCCTGGATTGTCTGGTGATGTTTGGAAGAATATTTGATTGCAATAATTTTGGCCTAGAGACTTCACCTAGTAGCACACATTAAGAACTTGTTGGAGCTAATTGTTGAGTTGAATTTTTCCTTTTTGTATTTTCTTAGCAGAGCTCCTGGTGATAAGGAATGTAAAACAATGGTAGCAAGACAGCATTCTTAGTTGTTTTGATCATGAGCGTTAAATGTTATGGATACTTGAAGGACTAAGTATAAAAGGACTATTCAAAAGATATGATGAAGGCTACTTGAGAACTCTGATTGAGGGAGGTTTATTTAAGTTTGAAGTGATACATTATGGGATAAAAAAGGCCACGGAGAGTAAGATTGGTGACTGTCCCAGAGAACCAGAATTGTTCTCATCCAAACGAGAAAGGTACGAAGATATATTTCTATTACTCGTTTATCCTGCGTGGTCATCTGTACAGAGGTGGGTCCCAGATGAGGAGACGGCCACAGAAGTGGGGAGAAAGGTGAAGAATCAAGGTGCAGTGAACTTGGGGATGAAGGGGTGGCGGGACGACAGTGTCAGATGGAGAGGCAGCCGCCGTCGTGCTGGCTGCTGCTGCTGCTGCTACTCTGCAGTGGGTGTCACGTGCCCGGTACGCCTTCCAGGAGTAGCCCAGCAGACGACACATTATCTACTAGTTTTTTAAGCAATTTTGTAAAATGATTTTGTACGTGTAGGATACGAATTAACAGTTTACAAATTACATATTATGTAATAATACACTGAAATTACCTCCGTAGTAAAATACGAAAATGCTTTGGGTGTTCAGTCTTGTTTTTTTTACTGTTTCTCGAGGCCTGCAGATGTATTCATTTCAGTATCCATAGTCCTAAACAGCTTAAAGACAAAACAAATGAGACGAAGCCATCTCCCTCCCCCTCTCCTTCATCCCTCTGTTCCTCTTTCCTGTTCTTCCTGTGTACATCCTCCTGGTACAGCCAGCTCCAGGCCTGTGGCAGGTGCCCCTGCATCTCGTTTCCTGGGCCACATTGTGTTCTCTTCAGCCTCTTGAGCCTGCTCCTTTCTCATGATCAATAATGGGCGCACAGGGCTGCCCGGGGCGCACCTGGTTGGGTATAGGATGGGAAGGAGTGGGGCCCAGGGCTTCAGAAACCTTTGATCTGGAAGGAAGGTCGGGCCATGGCGCTGAGTCAGGCAGTGGCAGTGATTTGGGAGAGAAGCCACCAGGACGGCGGAGCTTCCTGGCGTGGGGGGCAGGGACGTGGATGACTGAGGAGGGTGATAGGAGATGGATACTGAGTCAGAACAGAAATAAGAGTATTTTGTTTGCATAGGTGAATGGACACATAAATAACACAGATGTGGACGTTCTTAAGCAAGTGTTATGCCACTGTGCTCCAGGATCTCTTAATCCATCGTTACGTGACGCTTTAATTGTTAAACTTTAACGTGAATGAGTGCCATCCAATAAGAGGAAATAATCTTGCCAAACAGGAAGAGGGAAGGAATAGAAGGGCTTGGGGATTCCCAAGAAAGACAGCAGTCACCATCCAAGTGCAGAAGGAGAATTCGAAAGGAAATAGAGGGGCCAGCCTGGTGGTGCAGCAGTTAAGTGCGCACATTCTGCTTTGGTGGCCCGAGGTTCGCCGGTTCGGATCCCAGGTGCGGACATGGCACTGCTTGGCATGCCATGCTGTGGTAGGCGTCCCACGTATAAAGTAGAGGAAGATAGGCATGGATGTTAGCTCAAGGCCAGTCTTCCTCAGCAAAAAGAGGAGGATTGGCAGCAGTTAGCTCAGGGCTAATCTTCCTCAAAAACAAACAAAGGAAAATAGATTTTATAAACATGACAGGTTTACCTAGGGCTGGCCTAGTTTACCTTAAACTCAGTAGGGACAAGTAAAAGCTATGTTTTTTCTTTATTTAGCAAAGAAATGATTTTCATATATTTCCCCACTTGTACTTCTTCCTCTTTTCTGCAGAATCTTTCTGTAGCCTTCTGTCCCAATTTTCCTTTTTTTTTTTTTATTATTTTTTTCTTTTTCTCCCCAAAGCCCACTGGTACATAGTTGTATATTCTTCGTTGTGGGTCCTTCTAGTTGTGGCATGTGGGACACCACCTCAGCGTGGTTTGATGAGCAGTGCCACGTCCACGCCCAGGATTCGAACCAACGAAACACTGGGCCTCCTGCAGCGGAGCGCACGAACTTAACCACTCGGCCACGGAGCCAGCCCCAGTCCTAATTTTCTTAATTGTAATCATATACAGACTGAACTATTGTAATTGCCAACAGCCCATGCCAGGAGTCCCCAGTTTGGAGGCTGTGGGTCCCTGGTCATGGTTGGGGAGGGTAAGGGAAGAGAATAGTGTGTGAAGGAATTTGAGGATCTATATATGAGGACTCAGTTTCTCATTAGGTGGAAACAAAATACAGTGAGCACCATGTGGAAACTCCCTGTGTGTTTTCAGCTATTAACAAGGCATCCGCATTTTTCTTGAAGGTTAGAAAGCGCTATACTATGCCTATTACTATTCTTCAGATAATTTTTTCAACCAAGGTAATGTGCCAGTCATTTAAGTAAATCGTTATGAAACTTCTCAAGCTGGGAGATAATGTTGAAGGCCTTTAGTTCCCTGCTGTGCCACTTTATCTGCACTGGGCGTTGCAGTGCCATGACTGGCTGGAGGCACGTGGCTGCTTCTTGCCCATTGCCGCCATAACCCTGCTCTCCCTCCACAGCTAGGCAGGGGAGTTTGGCCTCAAAGGAACCGAGCTTCCCCCAGTTCCTGCCCTGTGTGTTTTTCCTTATCAATGCCCACAAAGAGGCCATGCTCTTTGAGTATTATAGATATAGATATTGCCAAGGATTCTACGGGTCCAGTCTATTTGGGCATCACAAATACTTAATATGAAGACTGTGCTACTTTCAAGTTTGTATTGATTTTTTCTCGCTTACACTGCCACTCATTTTTATAGTGCCTTAGGGTTTGTGATGTTTTTACACACACTTTATTGATCCAGTGGACTCTTGAGATAAGTAGGGGAGATGAGGAGTGGAGGTTCCGAAGAGGTGGGGGACTTGCCAGAAGTCCCACAGCTAGTAAATGGCACAGTCAGGGTGCTAACTCAGCTCTTCTGAGTTCAAGACCTTTACACTATAACGCCTTCACCTGGGCTTCTCTCATTCTTTGAGGGAGTTTTCCTGAATCTGTATCCCTGTCGTACCTCCTAGAGAAGTTTGGGATCTTCTAGGTACCAATGAGCACATTCCGTTCTCATTTGGTCCTTTTCATCTTTTTTCCAAACTCCCTCCCTGGCTTTTCTGTCCTTAGCTCCTTCACTTCCACTCGAGCCCCTGTCAGACAGGTTTCCTGGGGACCCCAAAGGCTCTGTGAATGGACTCTTCGTAGACGTGAAAGACTCGAAACCTCTGCTTTCCACAAGTCATATACATAGTCTCTGCCAAGAGCCATTAACGTGTCCCACAAGATAAAGCATGGTCTGGTACATTTCCTAAGTTCTTTTTTGCCAATCACACCCCAACACGTTTTTCAAAAGGTCTGACCCTTAGTACCTTACATATTTAAGCTAGTGCCACCTTCATTGGTTTTAAGTACACTGAAGACCATCTTACACCTGCTGAGAGGCGTTGATAGATCTCAAAGGGATTCACAAAGATGCGGCTGAGAGGCCCTGCCCCAGGGAGCAAGGCTCCATTGTTCCATGACAACTGTTGAGTTGAAACCTCAAATGAATTTGAACCTTCCGTACGTATGTTGCGGGTGTGTGTGTAACACTGGACCTTGAAGGAGAGGTTGGTAAATAGTGGAGCATGACGATAATTGAATGCTTGTTCCATATTGATGTTTCCCTGTGTTTTTCACTTTAACTTTCCAGTAGCCCTGTAGGTATATATGTACAGCAAAGGGAAAACAGATTCAGGGTTAGTCACTTCCCAAAGTTGGTAAGAGGAAGAGAGAAGATTTGAACCCAGGTCTCTTTTGACTCCTATATCTTGTTTTTTTCCCCTATATTACATTATCAGGAGATTTTGAGATTTCTCTGTGAGGGCAGCAAGGGCAGAGATCTCATTTGTAGCTAGGATTCTAGAAATTATACCCAGAACTTGAGATGTATCCATTGAAATGCCTTATCTTGATGACCCTAGTACATTCTTCCACTATCGAGTAGGAGTTTTGCTAAAAAGCTATTACTCACAGCTATTGTTTGAGTGCCAGTAAATTTGGACCAGTATCTTTGGTCATCAAGCTTATTGCAATAAATTGAAGTAAGATGACATTAGTTGGCATGTTCCCTGGGATTATGGGCCAAACAGTTTTTCAGACCAGAGTTATGGTATAACTTCCTGTTGGTATCTCGTACAGGCTGTTAGCCATTCTAATGCACACTTTGTGTATCTTACTGAGCCCTCTCAGTCTCACGTGAGCATGGATGTGTTTTCCAGAAGCAGTTTCTGAGAGGTGAAGTGACTTGCCAGAGTCATGCATAGCTGGGATTTGGGGCCAGGTATTGGACTCCAAAGCTGATGTTCTTAACCACTTCATGGTGACGGACAAATAAACTCACAAATATACAAAGGAAATAAGGATGGGCAGTTATAGTATGCCCTTCAACCAAAGACCCCCCAGGAACACATCTGCAGATAAATAAACTGGGCTTATGACTCACTGCAGTGAGCAAGAACACACCATGAGGAGCCGTGACGTGTCTCAGGAAAATGGAATTAGAAGATACCATGGCGTTTGGGTTCGAGTTGGGTCATTTGGGGAGAGTCGAAAGAAGCAGGGTGTGCTCTGTATTGGACACTGTCAAAAAGTGGGGACGATTCTACGATTGTGTGTATCAATACATTTTGTTCACAGGGAGGGACTGGCAGGAGAATAGAGATGTAATTGGTAAACATGTAGCAGTCGCTCATTTTAGTCAAGAAAGGGTGTGTGGGGCATTTTGTGGGTGGCACAGTGACCTTGTTTCTGTGTGTGCTTAGAATTCTAAAGTGGCCTTGCTTTCCCTCATTTTGTCTTAGTCTCAGAGTGACTTTCTCTGAGGCTGGTGTTCTATGAGATTGTTTGTGTCTACTGGAATACCATGGCCTAGTAGTGAGCGCCAGGCTAGCTTCTGAAGGTCACAGGCTGCCCTTTCTTTTCTAAGAGGAACTCAGGGTGGAGGCCACTAGAAAGTAGGGTCTCATGGCACCAGTTGTCTTTAACCCCAGGATGTGGCTATTTGTCTCCTGCAAAGGGGTGTGTGTGCGCGCACACACGTGTGCATCTGTGCGCGCATGCGTGTGTGTGTGTGTGTGTGTTGGGAGCTGGCTGGGGGTTGAGGGAAGGGTTGGTTGGAGAAGGTCTGGGAACTGCCTTTTTCCAAGGTGACTTTGGATCTCCTCACTGCACGTGGCCACTTGAGCCTTAGGATAAAGATGTCACACACGAAAGCAAACTCAATTGCTTACAGCTAGCCTCCTCTGGGTTTCTTCTTTGATTCAGTCTCGCGTATAGGAGGCGATAAGGATTTGGGTGAGGTGAAGCAGGGAAGAGAAACTAGAGGAAATACTCCCTACAGAAGGGGAAAGGAAATTGTTCCCTCAATAGAAACGAGAACCAGAAGTTTTCAATTCCTCGACCACAGCCTGGCTTGTCAATCAGATTGGTGGGGTTGGGGGTGGGGAAGAGAGGAGATTAGGTTTTCAAATTCACATGACTATTATTCCTCCTTTTCTTTATGGGTAGCCAGAAAGTACTTGATCTGCTCCTTAGAATAGAAGTTCCTTTTTATTACAGCCGATGTAGGAAAAAAAGCTACAGGGCTGATGATAGGAGCAGTGGGCTTTCAACCTTCAGGGTAAACAGCTTCCCAGGAGGCTGAGTAGCAATCTGGGGAGGAAACGGCCAACAGAGAGAGCAGAGAGCGTGATGACCCATCTGGTGTTGCAATCCAGTGAAACCTAGCCCAGAGTTCGCCTGACATATTTTTGGTGTTAAGTCATAAGTGCTCTTTGCTCACCTGATAAGCGGGCAGACCAACTGTTGGACCAGTGGGAAGTTTTCACAAGATGGTTTTGTCCGGGCGTGTCTCGAGCCCAGCAACCTGCCAGCAGCCCAGAGCCAGGCTCCTGCTCTCCTTCCCCTCCCTGCTCTGATGGGGCTGGAGGTGGCTTTGGTGAGGCTGGGCCTGGGCCTCCCCCTGAGCAGCGGCTTAGTCTCACTGTGAGCCCTACTTCCAGTCCCAGAAGCCAGAAGAAAGAGGGGAAGGCTGGGCTTCCAGGGAAGGTGGAGAGGGAGGGAAGCCGGAACTGAAGCTCCTTGCAGCAGGAAGCGCAGGAGTCCTCAATGGCTACACTCTGCAGGGGACTCCTCAGGCCTGGGTCTGTCTCAGTGGAAGGTGTGTCCTCCCCCACTGGGTGCCCGGACATAGTGGATACCTGGCTTCAGGGCCTTATTTGGTTTTGGGAGGAGCAGAGCCTGATCCACATCCACAGTGGAATTTGCATTTTCTATGAAGGATGAGACTGAGGCTCCATGTAGGAAACTAGCTGGGCAGGGGGCAGGGGCTAACTGAAGGCCCATTCTCTTTCTAGTTACTTCTTGGTAGAGAAGGCAGGTGATAAGATTTAAGGAGCAGCAGGTGGGCCATCTTGCCCCACAATAGCTCCTTCCTGCTCCCATCCCTGCTGGTTGGATTCCACCAACTAGAGATCAGTTTCAGTTATCAGGGAAAAATCTGCAGAGATGATTAAGAGTGAGGACTAGTTGTCACTAACCCCTTAGCGTGAATTAGTTTGCAAAAGGCTTTCCCTTAACCTAATTGAGATCAAATCACAAAGAGAAGGGAATTTTGTAGGTAGAGAGAATTTTGGAGCACGAGGCCCTGGAGGGGAAGGCAGGAGTGGGTCTGGGGCAGGATTTCCTCAGCCAGTGGAGTGCACCAGGGCACTGGAACACCTAGTTAGCAGTGGAAGAAAAAGCCACCAGGACATGAGAGAGTGTGGCAAGGGAGATGGGAGAGAGGGCTTTCAAAGCTCTGCCCAGAGTAAGCTCCTTCCCTCTCCGCTCTTCTGGTGGATCACAGAGAACCTTCTCAGCCAAGCGCAGAAGTCATTGATCGTGACACCTGAAGCTCGAAGCTCTGTCCTGGAGAGACAAGGCGAGGCAGGGGAGGGGCAGGCTGGCTGTGTGTCAGGACGTGCTATCCTGGGAATTGGATCAGGCTGCTGTCCCCGCTTTACCACCTGGTGCCCAGCAGAGGCATGCCGCCCACCCTGCCCACCCTGCTCCTCCCTGTCCCTTCCTGCCTGGGGCTCAGCCTAGCTCACGGGAACCTGGTCAGGGACGTGGGCCTGGGGTATTCCCTGTGACTGAGTTGGCTGGGAGTAGGACCCTGCAGTGACAGGTCCATTTTCTTCATAGGGGACACAGTTCAGCGGTTGGAGTCAGAGATGCTTCCATTGCAGGAGGAAGGGGATTTGAGGAGCAGCAGCTCCATCAGCCTTCTGGGCGGAGTACAGCAGGAGGGAAAAGTAAAAGTAAACTTAGAAGCTCCAACCCTTTAACTGCAGGGCAGGGTTCCCGGTACCCAGCAGGAAACACGCCCTATTGCATTTTCCATCTCAACTTTAATACCGGTGAGCCGAGTAAACTCTTCTGTCGGAACAGCCATTTTGTTAATTTCATTTATGACCAATTATGACATAAGTGAAAACGAAAAGTGAACATAATTAAAAGCCCTCTTTATTTATAAGACTAGGCAAACAGATGCTGAGTTAGAAGAACCTTCTTCAGGACCACAGATGGAAACTTAGCTCAGAAGAGAAATATTTTGACAATAAACAAAAATCACCACAAATCACCCCTCTAGTGGTTGACTTGCTTCGCTCCTGTTTGAAAGAGTTTTCAAGTTGAGACTGGAAAATATATAACAGGCTCCTGCTTTGTCCCAAAAAGTCCACACACTTTCAATTAATGAGAGATTGAGGTTACTTAAACACTTTTGACTCGGCAATGTCTGAGAGGAAATTTCAACCATTGTTAACTCGAGATTGGGTGTTGTCCTGGAGAAGAAAAGGATCCCGAGGTGGCATTAGAGAATCACTTGAGTCTCTGTAGGTGGGGGCCACCGTGGGACAAAGGCAAAGATGATGGATGTATTTCAGCAGCCTTTTCCTTCCTTCTCACCTGGACAGCCGTCAGCTGACGGAAAGTAGTGAGAAACACGGATTTGCTGTCCAAGTACAGACGCGGCTTGCTGTGAGAACGGGGGTTCCTGTGAATGTCTTTACGCACCCAAATTAAAAATAACCAGAGATGGGAGGACTTATTAGCGACTTTCTAAATTCTTCCCTTCCTACAGTCTGTAAAATGTTGCAGAATCCTAGACCAGGGTGAAGACACTAGTGGTGAGAATTTCAGGAGCCTCAGAGCCTAAAGGAACTCCATACCAACCGACTGGGTAATTCGAGGAAGAATGCACGTGTTCCCGTGGAGCACAAATGTGGAATATTAGGAGAGCGGGGTTCCGGCACCAAATCCGGAGTCACGGGGGGAAGGTGGTGTGGCGATGACACTTTATGGTTAATATTCAATTCTGCTCCAGTAGAACATGGTACCCAGGAGAACCCAAAACTAGAATACAAAGGAAAAAAAACAAAACAAAACAAAAAGAAATAAGGAATTGTTTTAGAAACATACTGGGGGGAAAAAATGAAGTTACGTTCATTGAGGCTTAGGTCACACTGGATTTTTACGAGTAATCTTGCCGTAAGCAACATCACAGGGCAGAAGTAATACTGAATCCATCCTGCCACTCAGAGCAGCTTGCTCGTTCTCCCTCCCTGCCCCCGTCTGCTGCACCTAGACTCCCAGTCTGCTGGGCTTGCCCCTCTCAACTCTGTGCTAAACCAGCACCCTAGGGAAATTCTTCTTCCCATCAGGACTAATTACCTTCCAGTGGAGTCCTATTTCTAGTATGTACCATTTGGGGATACGAGTTTCTGGCTTCTACTATTGAACCTCTCCTCCCAGGGGACTCCCTCTTTTCCCAAAGATGCTTGTGGCCTGGAACAGCTGCCTCTAAAGAATGCACCACAGAACTCGAGATGGTTGACTCAGACAAGGGGCTGGAATACCGGGGGTCTCTTGCAGATCCACCATGGAACTTTAACCACTTGGCCACAGGGCTGGCCCCCAAGAATTCCTAATTTTATTAGATGCTGACCTTGAGTACATGTGTTTTGACTACTCTGCACTACAGAAAGGAAGTGTACATAAGGCGGTTTTGTTGCCTACTGAAATGTGATGGTTGTCTTGAGGAAAAGCACTTGTGTGATTGAGTTGTGCCCTGAACTAGCCAGTTTTTCATGAAATGCAATTTTTACCCGAAAAAATGACTAACAGACAAGCTCTGGTTATTCAGATTGGGTGTTTGGCGGACATTTTCTTGAAAATTTACAAAGCGAGTCTGTCACTTCAAGGAAAACAACTGACAATATTTGTTGCTGATGATAAATTTGAGCAGTCAAGAAAAATCAGAGAACGTGCATCTGTGGTGATGCGCGTGATAGCATCCCCATGCGTGAGGTCTTTTCCAATGTGGTAATATCAACAAATGTGATGTCTTGGTACTGCATAAAGAAATCGGCCAACATTTGGAAGATATGCATAACACAGTGAACCAATATTTCCCCTATATAACCAATGCATGATGTTATAGAATCATGAATGGATAAAAGATTTATGCAAACTGCAAGACCAACCAAAGTAATGTATTTTAACGTGTAATAGTCTGAATATTTTGTTGACATAGTTTCAGATTCCATATTGCAACTAATCTTTAAGATACTACTTTTCAAGCTTTGTTTGGTACCAAAAAAGAATATTCACAATTATCTTTAAATAAAGCTACCAAAACATTCCTGGTTTTTCAAGTACATATCAGTGTGAGGATAGATTTTCTTCAAATTCTTCAACTTAAGCAACTATTATAGCAGATTAAATGAAGAAGCAAATATGAGAACCCAGCTGTCTCATATTAAAGCCGGACATTGAAGAGATTTAAAATGTAAAGCAAGGCCACTTTTCTCACTATCTTTTTGCTTTGGAAAATAGTCACTTTTTCCACAAAAATATATTGTTAATGTTAACTTGTGATTGGTTTATTATTTTAAATGAATTAATAAGTACTTAAAATAATTCTCTGTTAATTTCCCATAGGGTATAAATATCAGTAGATATAGCCCCATACACAAAAGCTTTTTGGAGTCCTCAATAATTTTGGGGAATGTTAGAGGGTTCGGAAACCAAAAGTTTGGGACTGCTTCCCGAATGCGATGGTTCTTAATCCTGATAGGAAATTAGAATCATCTGGAAAAAATTTTTTTAAAAGTCTGGATCTTGCCCCCAGGTCAACTGAATCAAAATCTCAGAGGTTGGGGTCCAGGCATGCTTCTTTTCCCCCAAGCTCCCTCAGGAGGTGTTAATGCTCAGCCAGGGCTGAGACCACTACCCTACCCTCTTGCTGCACACGCATCAGATAAGGTGGGCAGGACAAGGTGAGACTGGTGGAGGCAGCTCTTTGAAAGGGACGAGGCAGGTTAGTGTCAGGCAGGAGCCAGCTAGATAGAGGACAGTCTTTGATATCTAATTGGACCAAATTAATGAGATCTGTAGAGCTGGAGTACAGGCAGGTGCATCCCTGTCGGCCAGAAGAAGGATCTGGTTAGGGCATGTCCTTTTCATGGTAGGGGAAGTTGACTCCCCATCTCCCAAGGGAATCCAGTGTCCTTGCTCTAGTGCCAGCAGCTTTCTGACTAGTCCTCAGGTCTGAGTGTGGCTTGGCTAACCAGGGGGCAAACTCAAGGTCTCTCCTTATCATCATCTTCTCGGAAGTAAAATAGGTGCCAGGAAATACTCACAGTCCAGCAGAGAATGGCAAATCCAAACCAGGCAACCCCCCAGGCATGTCGGTTCATTGGTCCAGAGATGAGTTCATAGCAGCCCTGGAGAGGGGGCGGTTCCCCATCGGTGGGAGAGGAACCGGAACAAAAGATGTCAGAGATGGGTGGGAAAGCTGATTGCTATTTGAATCAATGCCAGTCCAAAGTCTAGTTTAACATAACCAGGTTATTTCCACATCCCTGTGGACAGCCAGGTGTTACCAGTGCTTTGCTAAGGGGATAGAAATAATCCTGTTGAACAACTACTCTATGTCACATTCACTTGTGTCTTTATCATTCAGTCTAACTAACAAAGGTGCTGCTATTTTAGCATAATGGGTTTTTTTGGTATTGAATACATAGACAATGTAAAGTATTCTTAGTAAAATTTGAATTTTTTTCTCCCCCAAGATTTTATTGGTGATTTGTTTGAGGGCGGAGTTACTTTTTGATTTGTTTGTTTTCAAATAAAAGTGCTTCCAGTCTATGAAAACCAGAGGCTTTTTTTTTTCGTAATTATTAAAGGAACCCCTATGCCATGCTTTCTAAATTCTCATTTGACATCATATTTCAATATATTTACTGGATTCTAGTGAGACTTTGAAGAGCCACAGTGTATGTGCGAAAGAGTGATTGATTTTTTTTTTTTTTTTGGAGGAAGATTAGCCCTCAGCTAACTACTGCCAGTCCTCCTCTTTTTGCTGAGGAAGCCTGGCTCTGAGCTAACATCCGTGCCCATCCTCCTCTAGTTTATACGTGGGACGCCTACCACAGCATGGCTGCCAAGCAGTGCCATGTCCGCACCCGGGATCCGAACCAGCGAACCCCGGGCCGCCGAGAAGCGGAACGTGCGAACTTAACCGCTGCGCCACCGGGCCGGCCCCCAGAGTGATTGATTTTTTATGCATCGACTCATTCATTCATGCGTGGTCCAGTAAGTTTTCATACGGGGTGCACTCTGTTCTACTCGCTGTGCAAAGGGCTGGAGTGATACGCATGTGCAGGGCTGGACCTGCCATTTGAGTGACCTCTCCTAGAGCCCTGGGGTCACAGGAAAGCCTAGGAAATGCCATACCCAGACTGTTTTCAGGAACCACTGAGGTCCAGAGGGAAATGTCCTCGGAGAGCTGACGTTGAAGTTTAGGCCCCACCCAGTGCTACAGGTGGCCACTTGAGGTTCTGTCCTTTCTGGTCTGCCCCAGTCCCTTGTCAGTCCACTTACACGCTCTGCTTTTGCTACATCTGCCCTGACTTCTCTCCCATTTACTCTTCTCTGTCTAAGTTACAGGCACCACCATTCACCTAGATACTCAAATGGCAAAGTTCAGAATTATCCTTAATTGTTTTTCTCTTATCCAACATTAAATACTTAAGCAAAACCTTTTGGGTCTACTTTTAAAATATATCTCAAATCCAAACGTTTAGTACTTCCTGCAGCCACCTCAGTCCACCAGGGCGTCCCTCCAGGATTGCTACTCTAGCCTCCCACCTGATCTCCAGGAGGCCTGAGGCCACTCTTGGCCTCCTGCTGGCTTCCACACAATGCCAGAGGGATGCTTATAAGACATAAATCAGATCACTTCACATTGCTACTCCAAAAAATGGCTTCCCACCACCCTTAAAATGGAATTTTAAGTCCTCACGATGGCCCGTGAGGTACTGTCTGACATGGCCCTGCTTCTCTCTGTGATCCCAGCTTCCACTAACAGAGTTTCACTGTAAAGCTAATGAGCTTAAGCTTCAGGACTCCTTACTTGCAAGACCATTTCAAGGTCCTGTGCGTAATGCTGTATGTGTATTGTTTTGTTGTTTTTCCTAAGGAGGAACCCTACAAATCTTATAAACTTCAGGCCCTACAAAATCTGGGTCCATCCTTGCCTTCTGCTTCTCCTTCACTCATTCTGGTCTTGCCATACTGATCTCCATGATGTTCCTCCAAAAAGCTACGAGTGCTCCCATTTCAGGGCCTTTGCATTTGCTTCTTCCTTTCTTTAGAACTCTCTTCCCCAATCTTCCAGGGTCTCATTTCCTCACTTAATTCAGAACTCTGTGCAAAAATCATCTCAACAAAGCCTTTCCTGACAACCATAGAGAAAAATACCCTTTCCCCATCATTCTTTATGTATTTACTCCGCTTTATTTCTGCTCATGGCATTTATCACTACCTGGAATTTACCATGTATCTGTTTGGTAACTTTGTTGTCTGCCTCCCATACTATGGTGCAAGCTTTACAAGGGTGGAGATTTATCTTGCTCATTGTTGAATCTCTAGAACCTAGAACAAGTGTCTGGCACAAAGTAGGCACCTAACTGACATTGATAGGATGAATGGAACGTGATAAGAAGTAATGATTACAAGTGTCATCTGTGACACACTTGATGGTTCACAAACCCTCCTACATCCGTTACTCACTTGAGCCTCCTGACCATCCTGGGAGGTAGTCGTTTGTCTAATAATATGTACATGAGCCCACCTATGCCAGGTGCCAGGACTGGGCTGGGCATGCAGCTACGACAACGTAGAAATGGTTCTTGCCCTCATGGAGCTCACAGACAAAGGCCAGTTTTTTCACCTTTTCTCATTTAGTGCTTTTTCATAAGTGAAGTGGTGCTGAACTTGATCTTCCTTCATTCCATCATAATGTTCTTGAGGTGGAGAGATCAGAATTTGCACACAGCATTTCTGGGGCAGATGGCCCAAGATGCAAGAATGCCCACATTTGCATCTCACAAATTATGTGAGGTTCTGGTTGATTTCTATTATTTCCACACTTATGATGGCTTCTCTAATTTTATTAGCCTTCATTTGTAGAATGTAGATCTTGAAAACCTACAATAGGGATGTGAAAAAGAGAGCCATTCGCCCACCTACCAAACATTAATTGATGCCTGCTTTGTACCAGGCATTATGCTAGGTGTTGAAGATACAGAATTGAATAATGCATGGCCCTCAAGGAGACTTACTTATAGAAAAAATAGACTTGTGAGTAAATAATTATAATATAGTTCAAGGTGTCAACTGCAATAGTACAAGTAAAGTGGATCAGGTACTGTGGTGGCATATTTTGCTTTGCAGAAAAGGATTGCTCTAAGAGAATTAGCAGGACTCAGAGAGAAGGGTGGTGTGTAAGAATCTGGGGGACGGGTAGGGAGATGTGGAAAGGATTAATAGATAAGAGATTATTCAAGGGTGAAGAATGAGTGAGACTGAGAAAGCAGGAGCACAGAGAGTCAGACAGAGAGAGGGAGTTCAGGATTCAGGAATCTGGTTGGGGAGTGGGGTTGAGTGATAATGAGTTTGTACTTGTGGTGCCACTGATGGGCAGTGGAAGTGGAAATGTTAAGGACAAAGTGAGGCCAAAGAACTGTGAGAAACGGCATTAGAAGGGTTGTCAAGACAGATGTGGAGCTCCCTCATTACTGGAATGTTACATGTGCCAGTGAGAATAGTGTTGCTGAGAGATAAACTGATTATCTGAGGGCAGACATCCTTTTCTGTCCCCTTCCAAGAGATCATAGTTTGTATGCAATTACAGTCCAATCAAGATATGTCTGCATGGGCCAGTTCCAGTGTTGAAATATTAAAAGCATTTTATTACTCCTGAGAGTGATCGTTATATTGCATATTGTGATTATAGGCAATGAATTTAATTTTATAGCAGTCTGAATATAACTGATTAAAATGATGCCAAAACAATGTTGCTGAAGAGCTAAATGAGGGTTGTTTTGAAAGACTCTGCAAAATAATCTGTGTCACTCTCACATCCTTTTCTGGATTAATGCAACCAATCCAAGTCCAGGCACCATGCCAGGTGTGGCGGGATGGTCAGCAGTCCAGTGCCCTTCATTCTGAAGTGCAGTTTGTATTACTTACTCCAAGACTAAAGCGTCTGACATTTCTCAATTATTGAGTGAACTGGCACACAAACTCACGAAGCAGTGTACACCATTTCGGAGGCTGACCACAAGTATAGGAGCATTCTCTGCAGGGCTTTTCGGAACTATTACCAAATTCTTTCTTGGCTTAGAGTCTGGGATCTGGGGCCAGATTGTTAGCATTTGAATCCTGACTCAACCACTTACTAGCTGATTGACCTTGGGCAAGGTACTTATTAGCATCTCTATATTTCAATTCCTCATCCATAAAATAGGGATCATACTGGCACCTGCCTTTGAGCGTTAAATGAGTTGATATATGTATGGCTCTTGGAACAGTATCTGGCTTTTAGTAAATATTCACTGAATGTTAGTTTTCACGATCATCACATCATCCTCATTAGGCTGGAAACACTTTTTCAAAAACCATCTGTATGTAAACTCCCTTCTACCCAAATCACCAATCTAATATTTTATTAAGACCATCCTATATTACCACTGCCTAAGGAATGTGGATATATAATTACTGCATTTACCCTCAGCAATTCCCATTGCTTTGGAACTGGCAAAATGTTCTCTTTGTATATCATCCCTTCCAATGTACAGTTTGCAAAAAAGAGCAAATCTTTGTTTAATGTAAATAGTTTTTGAAATACTAATTCTCCACCTTGTACAAATAGTTTTCATTTAAACAAAGTTGGATTTTGCTGTTGCGTTCTCATGTTCTGTTGATTTTATTAAAATGTAAAGTTTCCCCAATCAGCCCTAGGTTAGCGTTCACATTTTACTAACAGAGAAGGAAATAGTTACCATGAATTTTAGGAAAAAAGATGCAGAATTTCTTACCGAGAGACTATGACCTACAGTTAACCAGTATTTTCCTCATGAAGAGTAGAGGAACTTTCTGGCCTCTACTCTTGGTCTTGGGAGGAGAGAGGACTCACCTGATTGTGATAATAACCAGGCACTCCGAGTTTGCAGGCCTCCAGGTTGAGAGGTTCTTTGAGATTGTTCATAACACAGCACTGACGAGGCCAGGGATAGTCAGCATCACTGTTCTCAGTCCGGAAGGCAGACGTGTATTTCTGCCAGTCTGATGGACCGTTTACACCACAGCAATTGTCCTGTCAGCAGAGGAGAGACACAAAGTTCTCTTCCACAGTCGGAACTAGAGCCATCAATGTAGCAACTGAGGTTTTATGGACAAAGAAGATATGGAAAGTGTACCACATCTTGTGTTTACTAAAAATCCCCAAATGAGAACTGAAGATATTGATAACATGTCTCGGAGTTTGCAAAATACTTTTACATTTATTACTTTACTAGCCATTAATGAGCTCTGTAGCCTTTGACAAGTTAAATTCTCTAAGCCTCATTTTTCTTAACAGTAAAACTAGGATAAATATAGTACCTACCTCATAGAGTTGTTGTGAGGATTAAATTGTTAATACACTTAGCGTGTCTAGTACATTGTCGGGCCCATTAATAAATACTAATACTTAATAAATACTACTATCTTGATACAAAAATGTGAGAGAGGTATAATTATTCTAATATTACATATGAGCAAGTTGAGAACCAGAAAATTAAAATTTTTAGTGGTGAAGAAATTATGAGTGATTCTTCTTGTTCTACTTTTCTATATATATATATATTTTTTTTTTTTTTTTTTTTTGAGGAAGATTAGCCCTGAGCTAACATCTGCTGCCAACCCTCCTATTTTTGTTGAGGAAGCCTGGCCCTGAGCTAACATCCGTGCCCATCTTCCTCTACTTTATATGTGGGACGCCTGCCATAGCATGGCTTGCCAAGCGGTGCCATGTCTGCACCCGGGATCCGAACTGGCGAACTCTGGGCCGCCGAGATGGAACGTGTGAACCTAACTGCTGCGCCACTGGCCCAGCCCCAACTTTTCTATATTTTTAACTTTCTACTTTTATAATGGGAGAAAATAAACTGGAAAAAAAATAACCAAAACCTGGTGGCACAAAGCTATGCCTCCACATAGGAAAGGAAAATTAATGAACACAAAACTAATATCCTTACAGCCTGGACAGAATTGAGGATAGAGGATAAAAAACAATTCATATCACTTTCCTTCCTTTTTATAAATTTTGCTAAAATGTTTCAAGGGAAGAAATTAAAACTATGGGCATCTCTCAACTTTTAGAAGAAATATATCCAAGCAAATTTGATGATAAGTGAACTGTCTTAAAAGCATGTCCTATTTTGCCACTGGCTTATGAAAATATCTCACCAAAGGAAATAATCATCCTGTACTTTGACCTGAGCGTTTTGGGGGAAAATGGTTAAGTTTGAGCCAGGCTTATTTCAGACTGGGGTTTAGAAAATTGGTAAGTGGATATTTCAAATGTGTGAACGTTCAAAGTGGTGGTTGCCAGAGGGGAGGGGTTAGAGGGAAGGCTGACAGAGGTGAAGGGAATTAAGGGGTACAAGCTTCCAGTCATCAAATAAATAGGTCAAGGGGATATAATACACAGCATGGGGAATACAGTCAACAATATTGTAACAACTTTGATGACAGATGGTCATTAGTCTTATCAGGTGATCATTTGGTAATGTAAATAAACATCAAATCACTATGTCGTACAATTGAAACTAATACAATATTGTATGTCAACTATACTTCAATAAGCAAACAAAGGTGTGAGCACTCGTGTTTCATTTGAAGAGCTTAGATCTTGCTAACAGAGTGGAAAACATACTTGACCTATAGTCAGAGAAGTCATAGAAGGTGAAAAAGGGGCCAATGAATTGGAGGTCCAAATGGAGTAAAAAAAAAATATATTGGAATGGAAATATTAGAATAAGAGAAAGAAGGGGCTGGCCTGGTGGTGCGGCAGTTAAGTTCTCATATTCCACTTTGGTGGCCCGGGGTTTGCCGGTTGGGATCCTGGGTGTGGACCTACGCACTGCTTGTCAAGCCATGCTGTGGCAGGCCTCCCACATATAAAGTGGAGGAAGATGGGCACAGATGTTAGCTCAGGGCCAGTCTTCCTCAGCAAAAAGAGGAGGATTGGCAGCAGATGTTAGTTCAGGGCTAATCTTCCTCAAAAAAAAAAAAAAAAGAAGAAGGGAAGGAAATTATAGAAGATAGAGGGTAAAGAGAGAGTTCAAAAAGGGGTGGAGACTATAACTGAATTTGCTGATGACAGACTGAAGCGGTGGTGTTTGGGAGGGGAGGGGTGTAGGGGGTAGTGTGAGAGTTGGGTCAGATCAGGGCTTATGTAGGGGAAAAGAATGTATATACATATGGCAATGTAGGGGTGATAGTGGATATTCTGAAAGACGTGGACTTTTGATGGTATTTGAGGTAAACTTGAATATAAGGTATGATTGCCAGTCAGAGAAAACCAGGTGACCAAATCAAGCCATAGCCCGTGGTCCTTAGCAGGACTAGCCCATAGGAGGTGTGAAAAGGTGCTCACTGAGCCAAAGAGACAAAAACTGCCACTTGAGTTCACTGTGGGGCGGAGGAGGCATTTTTCTTTTACTGTAAGTGATGTCTGAGTTCCAAGGGGCAGAGTGGGTGACTAATCTAAATTTCTTGACAATGTCATTATCCCTATAAATGGAAGCTAATCAGCATCGTGGCTTGAAATAAAATATAGAAGATCTAAGGGTCCCACTGAGTCATGTGTACACCCCATACCCCCTGCCATAAGGGGAATAGATGAACTTGCCTATGTCAAGTCTCTTTTTGAAGGAAACCCCCTTGGAGGCTGTGGTCCCCTCCCTTTGACTTTACTCCCAACCATACATACACCTCTGGATACTGGTTTAGGTACAAGGTGCCATCTCCCCAAGACCACAGGCATTACCTGCAGCATGAGTCTGTCCCAGGTTCTGGTGACGCCATTGTTCTTCCACTGGTCGTCGTTGTTTGGAGGGCTGCTGTTTTGGTACCTCTCCAGCATCTGCTTCAGGAAGAGGTTGGGTGTGAACTGTGGTGGAAGGAGCAGCAAAGAGGGAGAGTTAGCTCACCAGTCAGTCCCCAAGGAGGAAAGTGATTTGCTCGGCCTGTTGCTGGGGGCACTGAACATTTGTCTCCTGGGGAAAACTGCTCAGAGGCACCGAGTAGGGGTAGGGTGGGTGTGAGGCCGCTCTGGTTGGCTGAAGTCCCCCATCTCCAAAGAAATGGTCTCACCCCACCGAGACCAGGGTGGACAGGCCTTGCAGGGTGCCTTAGGCTAGGGAGTGGAGGAAAGGAGAGAAAGCAGGATGCTGCATTGGGAGGAGTCTTCGATATGCTGGACTATTGATCATGCTGTTGGAGGGCCAGTGGCCCTGGCAGGGTGGTGAGGAGCGTGCAGTTAGAAGCTTGCGGCTGGGAGTCTCACCGCCTGGACTCAGGATTCTTCTCTTTCGCTCACCAGCTGTGTAACTTTGGACAAAGTACTTTACCTTTTAAAGATTCATTTTTTTAATCTCTAAAATGACCACAGTGATAATACCTATTTCATAGGGTTACTATAAAGATGAAGTAAAATTATGTATTTATTATTAATGTACGCATTAGGGTGCCTGGCAGGGAGTAAGGGCTCAATACATGTCAGCTGCTATGATGATGATAGTGATGATTCAGATGCTCATTTTTGCTCTGTGCTTTTTGAGCCCATACTCACAAAGTCTCGTTGTGTTGCTGCCGTGATACAAGATGCCACTTCAAAGCCATATACGATAAACATCAGAATGAAATACTGGAAGGGAAACAAGAGAAATAAGAGAATGGCATTTGCTTCCAAAGACAGATTTTTTAATTTATTTTTCAGCACATTAGTCTAAATATAACCACTCAATCATTCACGTAGTTATTCAACAAAGCCTGATTTATCAGCTGTTTGAAGCAAGACTTGGTGCTAGGTGTAACCAGCTCAATTCTCTCCTTTTTCCAGAGAACAAACGACCATTGAATACAGAGCTTTCTCAGTCCAGTATTCTGCATTTCCATTTTAACTGGGAAAAACAAATCCAAAAAGACGAACTGATATGTGTGTGTGTGTGTGTGAGTGTGTGTGTGTTTGTTCAATAGCTGGCAAGGGTCTTAGTGCATCAGATACTATGTAGAGCCTCGTATAAATCCCGTCTCCTTAGGAGGAATTTTCTTTATGGTTTACTGAAAATTTAGAATTATACAGGTCACAAAACGATGAACTGGATCATGCTTAATACCCATTGTCCCCCCTGATGGTGTCCAGTCTCATCAGGGAGGAACAGACAGCCTCCAGGTGCACAGCTCTTCACTGGCATTCTTCTCTCATCCCCCACCTGTCCAGTTACATCAGGTCAGGGGAGTGAAACAGAGCTCACTGTGTGTTGTTTTTATTGGTGGTGGTAGTGTGTGTGTGTGTGTGTGTGTGTGTGTGTGTGTGTGTGCATGCATGCACCCATGCGTGCACAAGATGCTTCCACACCACACTGCCCCTGTTTATGGCTGGAAAATATCTGAACAAGCAATGGCCTCTGAATCTGGGACGGGACTGTTTGCCAGGGCTCCGTCTTTGCCCTCCTCGGCCTTGCACCTATGCTTTTGGTCCTTGGATTCTTCTGGGGAAGGGGCTCTGTGGTTAGTGAGGGAGAGCAGGGGAGACAGTTCTCGCCCAGGGCGGGGAGGCTGTCTGAGCAGGACCCTCTGTGGCCCTAACCACTCCGCCCACAAAAAGTCTTTGGCGCCTTACCAGCAGGAGCATCTTCAGAGGCCTCATAACATTTCCCCCTGTCTTAGTTGCTGCCTTGTTCTTTGTCAAGAGCTTTGCTGGCTCCCCTTAAGGAGGCTCAGGACCCTTAGAGACACTCCAGAAAGGAGGCACAGGGTGCAGGTGTTTCTCCGTCAGCCCCTTAGAGGGTGCTCTGCTCCTTTTCTGGGGGGCACGGTGAAGAAGCTTCCCTCTCAGCTGAGTTCTCCTGGCTGCAGGCACACATGGTGGCCCAAAGTGAGACTGCGATGCAGGTGAAGCTCGTCTCTAGGGACGCCTGCCTCTCCTGTCCCTTTCCCTGCATTCATTTCCCCACCCTGCAAGAGTGGGGGCGGGAGTTACTCACGCTAAGGAAGCAGAGAATGTCAATGTTCTGCATTCCCTGGGTAGCAGGACAAGGTTAGATCACAGGAACAGTAGATCAACAAGCACTTTAGGTTGCTGGACTCGTTCCATAAAGGTGGAACTCAGGTTCTGTGGCATTTGGGGATGAGTTATTTCAGGGTGGGGAGTGGAAGTGGGGCCCCATCACAGTGTGAGAAACTGCTGGGGCCAGAGTAGAGGTCTAGACCCAGTATGAAGGTTCTTAGCTCTGCCGGCTGCAAACGTGCTTCCATCTGCAAAGGCAGGGCGCAACCTTGCCGTCTGTGGCTTGGCAGAAGCCCCTCTGTGGTGTGCAGAGTTAGAGCCTCCACAGGCAGGCGGGAGAGGAAGCTGTCCTCTGCAGTGGGGGCATCTAGGTTTCCCAGGGGCCCCGAAGATCAGAGTGAATGCATCATATGAGAAGTGCAGGTCGTACAAAATCATCGGCTTTGGGCTCAAAAATGTCTGAAAAGGCTCACACTTTCTCTTAAAAATTCACACCTATTTTGCATTTTATATCCTAATGTATCAATGCCTGAATAATAGTCAAATAATATTTAAACTACTGATTGTCTAGAGAAAAAAATCTAATTATCAAGTTCACACTCTGCCTCTCCTGTGGCCTATGTAGGTCCTAGCTAGACCTTTCGGGCACATGCAGACACCAGTGGGAGAAGCAAAGATCTGGAAAATCAGGGTTCCCCCTGCCCCATGTGTCTCCTCTGTACTAGAATCTTCTGGTCTTACAATAATGGAGGGCATCCTTGCCCCCACACGGACAAGCTTCCCTGCAGGGAGAGCCTTCCCTCCTCACTCCTCAGCTGGCACTCTCTGCTCCCACCTACACTGCGAAAGCCAAAGCAGGATGCTCAGGGAAGAAAAACAATCCATCAAAATTGGTCCAGGAGACAGCTGTAGAGAGTTTTAAGGTCTCACCGCCAGAAGAATTTTCCTGTTGGACTTCATGATGCCCACGATGCCTAGAACGGACAGGCAGAAGAGGCAGATGCCGACAAACATGCCGATCCAGGCTGCCCCATAGATGTCGTCATTGTTGGTGGCTTCAAGCAGGGGGTAGAGGCTGTGTTGGTCGGATACAAAGAAGATGCACTCTGCGGTCAGGGCGATGCCGCACATCTGGAGGCAGAAAGGGTTCTGTCAGGCTGGCGGCCAGGAGAGCAGCCTTGGGAAAGGGGGTAGAGAAGTGGGTGAGGAAGAAAGACTAACTCTGTCCTCTGCATAGGCTCTAAGCAACTGACTTAAACTCTTCATAGCCAGGAAATCACATAGCTCCTTCCAGCTGCTAATTGGTTGCATGCCTCCTTCCACATGTCACTCTGTCTTATTGCTGTTTGGGAAAAGACCCAAACAATTTCAGACCGTCTATAAAGTCCTTGGGGCATGAGCCATTCAAACAACATCTTCCAGTGTGAAGATAATCTTCCACCCCACTCCCACTGCCCGTCACCCAAATTCCTGGACTGTAATATTTCAACCGGCCGTGGTCATATTTATCAGTGCCAGAGAGCCACTAGATGTTAGAGCTGGAGGGAACCTTGGTGGTCCTCTTTCCCACCCCCTGTATTTTATAGATGAGGGATCTTGGCCCTGAAAGGCAGTGACTTGTCCAAAGTCACATGGAGTCAGAGGCAGAGCTGGGTCAAGAGCCAGAGATCCTGACTGTTAAGTGCTCTCTCACCACTCTGTGCCCATACACCTTGGCCTCGGAGCTACTCTCACATCCTGGTGCTGGCTTCTGTATGAGGAGAACAGGAAGATGCAAACATCTGTCCCCAGCAGCCTTAACAGCAGAGTCCCAGGGAAGTCAAACCAAGGTGAAATAGCAAAGAAACGCGAAGCGTGTGTGTGGTGGGAAGGGTGTGGACGCTGACTGTGGTTGACATGGCTCTTTTTAGATTCTCCTGTTTTAAAGTTGGGAAGGCAATATCTATTTTTTTTAACCATGGTCTTTTGACATATTACGTAGTTATATATGATTATTTATATAGTTCAATTCTAGCTGGCATATTTTACTAACACATTTCTTAAAATAAAGAAAAGATGTAGGGAGCCAGTAATTATATCATTATTTTCCTCTAAACTTTCACTTTTGATTGATCTAAAATCATGATTACAGGAAAAGCAGAATGTCCTGAAAAATACTCAATACTTACACCAATAACCACATTTCCAAAAATCAGCAGGCCCTGGAAGCAACGGACAGTGGAGTCGTCCTTGGCCATCTTCAGGATCCCCCAGCAGCTGCAGACACAGTGGAGAACATTACTTAACAGAAGCAGGTGACAGTTCTGCTGAAGTCCTGACATGACCGAATCACGCCGCTGTGTGTTGCCTTGCTGTGTTCCAAATCATCCAAACCAATTTGGGCACTAAGCTCAGTAATCACTGTAATTTTATAAAGAACAAAAAAAAGTAAATACTGCCAGGCCACAGTCAGTGACTTTCAGGAGTTCGTTAGCATACGGAGTATACAGACCACGTACAGTCATCCCCCTTTATCTGGAGCAGATACGTTCCAAGACCCCCAGTGGACGCCTGAAACCATGGAGAGTACTGAACACTATATATACTATGTTTTTTCCTGTACAGACATACCTATGATAAACTTTGATTTATAAATCAGGCACAATAAGAGATTAACAACAATAACTAATAGAATAAAACAATTCTAACAATATACTGTAGTAAAAGCTACTGTACATCTTAGCCACCTCAGCATACGATTTTTTTCTTCCCTTATTAAGATGAGAACTTTCACTTTTTCACTTAAAGGAAGCAGTTTACGGCTTCTCTTTGGCATCCGAATTGCCAGCATCACTACACTTGCACTTAGAGGCCATTATTAAGTAAAATAAGGGCTCGTTGAACACAAGCACTGCGAAACCGAGACAGTGGATCTGATACTGAGAGGCTGCTACGTGGCTAACAGCCGGGTCCCTATACAGTTTGGATACCCTGGTTAAAGGGACAAGTCACATCCTGGGCAGGATGGAGCAAGATGGCACGAGATTTCATCACGCTACTCAGAACAGTGTGCGTTTAAAACTTATGAATTGGGGCCGGCCCTGTGGCCGAGTGGTTAAGTTCACACACTCAGCTTCGGTGGCCTGGGGTTTCACTGGTTCGGATCCCAGGCGCGGACAAGGCACCGCTCATCAGGCCACGCTGAGGTGGCATCCTACATGGCACAGCCAGAGGCACTCACAACTAGAATATACAACTATGTACTGTGGGGCGTTGGGGAGAAGAAGAAGAAAAAAAGAAGATTGGCAACAGATGTTAGCTCAGGTGCTAATCTTTAAAAACTAAATAAATAAAACTTACGAATTATTTATTTCTGGATTTTTCCATTTAGTATTTTTGGACCATGGTTGAATGGGAGTAACTGAAACCAAGGAAAGCAAAACTGCCATATGGGGGACTACTGTACTTCTGAGTGATGGACTGAGGCCCCGCCAGTCACCACAGGCACACTTGAAGTGGCGATCACTTCGGGCAGCCCCGAAGCACACGAGGGTCCTTGGTCTAGCTCTTCACATGTTTGGTCCTGGCAAACTGAAACCCAAAGGGTAATCCCATGGCCAGAGTTGGCAGACAGTTCCCACATGGACTGTTAGGCAGCTGTTAAAAAGCATTATTTCCAGAAGATTTTATCTTCAAAAACAGTTGGCAAATAAAAAAGTACCCGGACATACAAGTGGGGGAGAAAAGAGGGACTGATGTTTACTCTCTTCTATGTGCCACTCCACTAGATACTTTACATGCACACATCTGATTCTCATTACCCGATTAGGAAGAGAAAGAGAAAGGGTGAGGAGGCTCATTTTGCAGATGAGGCAACTGAAGCTTAAATTTAGGTAAATTAAGTTCTCTGGGGTCAGACAACCAGTGAGCGGGAGGCTGGAGACCTTGGTTCATGTGACTCCAGAGACCGAGCTCACCCTCCCAGCCCGCTCTGGCTGCCAGAATTATTTACAAGCTTTAGTGCTTTGTATGCCACCAAAAATAAGCGTCTCCCTCTTTGGGGATTCTCTGGAAGGAATACGAGGGTAAGTGTTTGGTCAATTACTTTGGCTTTTGTACGTGAAATACCTGGAGAAAAGCCATCCGCATCTCTTACTGCCTTATTAATTAATCACTTCGTGCATTCATGCTATAAATAAAAATGTATTAAATAATACAACTTATGCTGTGAGATATACAAAGATATGTAAGGGAGATTGTTGTATTCTAGGATTTCATTCTCTAGTAGCGAAGCTATGTTCCTAAATCATTCTAATTCATCTAGGAAGACCCTAGGCTCTGTGGGAGTTCCGAGGAGGGAAGATGTAAGCCTTGCAGAATCTGCGTGGTTTTGCTAAGTAGACTAGAGCTGAGTGGGTGTGGGAGGAAGGTGGGGCGGGGGACATTCGAGGGAAAGGGAAAGTCGAGGTGTAGAGAGCTAGACGAGCAAGGTCCCCAGGGAGAGCAAATGAATCAGTTTGGCCGAAGTCCTGGTTTGTGCAGGGGATCAGTGGGAAGCAAGCCTTCTAATTTGACCTAGACCTTGCTTAATTTTAACTTCACTGATACATTCTAATGTGAGCACTAACAACCTCCAGGTAATCTTAAACATCTTTAAATATTTCCCTTACTTGTTCACCTGGGTAGCTATGGGAATTGAAGGAATTAAAATTTATGAGTGTTTTTGGCCCAGAATTGGCATATAAGGGGTACTCCATCAATGTTTGCTGAATGAATAGAAGAATTTGGGCTATTGGTACCAGATCCCTATGTGTAGTTCCTGCTTAGAAATCCCGTTCATTTCTTTATGCTTGGAAATATCATTTCATGCTTAGAGGGGTCACTCATTCCTTCCAGTGAGTGTCGCACACTAGAGTGAGTGGAGCCCGGGTGCCCTGAAGGAGTTAATGCACCGACCCCACCCAGGGGGAACCTTCCTCACGCAGCCAGATCAGTCACCTTGTCAGGTTCGTTACTGGTATGCACTGACATTGCTCCTGACCGGTCGGGTTACCATCTGAACTAGAAACACAAATAAATACACTGTGACAGGTAGAAGTTCAGACAACATAAGTATAGAGAGCAAAGGGCAAAAATCTGGAGAGGCCAAATTCACCAACCGGTACTGACTATGAACCCATTTGCCAGGTGGTGGCCTATTGGTGGTGATTAGTTGGGCTTAAAGAACAGAAAGAAGACCATTCGTTCTTTCAAGGAATTTAAAGTGTGATTACAGCAACACGGATTCAAAGCAAAAATGACCATGCCCAGTAGAATAAAGGGGGAGAGTGGGGTTGTGCACCAAAGAGGGGCTTTCTGGGGGCAGAAAGGAGCTGAAGGGACCCTGAACAAGGAATTTGGCCCCAGCGATGACCCAATTGTGCCCCATAACATGCATATTTTCCCAAAGATGACTCCACCACACAGAGATTTACAAAGAGGGGAAGAGACCAATGAATTTTCAGTGGGAAAACTGCAAGAGTGAGCGTGAGGGTGGGGAAGTGAGATAAGAGTGGGAGAGAGAAGGAAGGAGGCAGACACGAGCTTGGTTTGAGCAACAAGATGCGTGGACTGGAGAAATCTAGACAGGCCAGTGGTAAGAAAGGCCAGGGAGGCCGCCCTGGGGAGGCGGGGGCTGGATTTAGGAGGGGCAGGAATGTGTGGATGGGCAAGGTGCTCTGAAGTCGCTGACCACTGGGTTGTTCTCCTGCCTCACTACATTCTCTCTTCTCCTTCAGGCCTCTGGCATCAGTGGCACTTAACAACTTAGAAAGTCACTCCTCTCTTCCAAAATAATGAAATGATGAGGAAAGCTGTCATTTAAGGAGCACTTGCAATGTTCTCGGTGCATGCTGGGCACTTACTGTTCATCCTGTCAACTGAGAGATGGGTATTTTTACCAAAATCTGCATTCGTTTCCTATGGCTGCTGTAACAAGTTACCACATTCTTAATGGCTTCAAACCACATGACCGTATTCTCTTACACTTCTGGAGGCCAGCAGTGTGAAATGAGTTTCACGGGGCTAACAGCAAGGTGTCAGCAGAACTGCCCTCCTTCCGGAGGGTCCAGGGGAGAATCTGGTTTCTTGTCATTTTGCAGATGAAGACAAGGAGGCTTGAAGAGATTAATTACCCTGCCCGAGGCCTCATTGCTAGAAAGTGCAAACGCTGAGATTCAAACCCAGGTCATACCCACAACTAAAATACATAACTATATACTGGGGGGATTGGGGAGAAAAAGCAGAAAGGAAAAAAAAAAAAACCCAGGTCTGCCTGGCTCCAGATCGTTTACTTAACCCTCTCCCGTTTGTAAAGTCCTGCCGCAGAGCAAATCTTTTCAGTACCAGAAGCCGCTGCCTCGCTTCCTTGCCAGCCCTGGGAGCAGGAGGGTAGACACAGCTTCCTGCTCAGAAGATCGTGCTTTTGTGAAGGCTGGAATCACTAGCCTCTTGCACTTACTTCTCTAGGTTCCTGTCTCCTTAGCTGCTCACACTGCATGAATAGCGGCACATTTTCCTCAAACCCAGGCCGCACCCACACGTTTTCACAGAAAATCTGTCTAAATGTATCCCAAACCTGCAGCTCTCGCACCCCCACCTCGGGACCGAAGTTGTTAGAAGGTGCACCCGGGCAGAGAGTCTGCATCTCACAGCCTCTCCTTGGCCACTGGCAATTAGACTAGGTTGGTGTCTAGAAGACCCAAAACATTTGTTGTACTCCCCAAAAGACTGCAAATATCAAGAGGGGTGGCCGTTAGGGAGCCAAGGGTGGGCTTCTGGCACCTCACAGTGTAGTCCGGTGGCTGTGGTCTAATGGTGAGCACACTGGACTCGGCGTCAGAACGCCCAGGTTCAAAGCCCCGTCTTGCTCAGTCCTCACGCTATAACCCTGGGCAATGCCACCCAGGTCTTCTTCCTCACTTACAAAATGGGTAAAACACAACTTGTTTGATGGAGTGGTTGTGATCACTGAGATAAAAGAGGCACGAGTGGTTGGCAAACACCCAGATTGTTTACAAATGTAGGAAATGACAAATAATTCCCAGGGGGATGCTCAGGAGGGGCGGCCTACTGGGCTATGGCCATAGGAGGGAGGTTGTAATGGTGACTGGGCCCACAGCCAAAGGCTCCCAGGTTGAGGTGAAGCTGCCCCTCCCACCTTCCCTCTGCTCCCTGTTCAACGGTTGCTCTGCTGGAGGAAGCCTTACCCGTCTGTGCCGATTTTTATTCCCCATGAAGGATTCATGGGGGAAAAAATCTTTTTGGGGAAGGAAAGAAAGCTTCTCAGTTGCGCTTGGGGTGTGGTGAGAGGCAGGTACCAAGCAGCACGTCTGCGAGGGAGGGGCCCTGTGTGCATTCCATCAGCATTCCTGAACAGCTAACACCCAACGCTGGGCCTTGGCCATCCTGCTTCAGCCAGCTCTGGGGCCTCTGCTCCGGATTGCGAGGTGGTGCAGGGATGGCCCTCGAGGTCCTCCTCTGTGCTTGGGCTGCTTTCTCTTTGACACAGAAGGGACTCAGAGGGGACTCCATCCTGCTCCCTTTGTGCATTCTTTCCTCCTGCTATCAACCTATGAATGGCTTCCTGCACTTTATTGCACTTTATTGTCCTCCAAAGCAGGACGAAGCCCTGGCACCCTGTGTTATTTGTCTTTCTAGGTCCAAAGTGGCACAGTGCCTGACACATAGTAGGCATGCAATAGATTATTTTGCTAAACAAAAGAGCAGATAAAGTAAATTTTAAAATGTCTATTTGAATGAATGAGTGAATGCATGAGTGAATTTTCTGCCTACACCTTTATTGCAGAACAAGTAGAGAGTTTGGTGAAGTAGAGAGAACATGGGCTTTCCACTGACTTGGGTTTGAATCTTAGCTCCACCATTCAGCAGTTTTGTGACCTCGGGTGGTTACTTAATCCTGTTCAGCTTCATCTCTAAATGGGTATCGTAATCCTCATGCTGAGAGTTACCGTGAAAATTAAACGAGAATATATGTGAAGTTCTGATACAATATTAGTTACCCATCCAACATTAATTTCCTTTACTTTTGCCTCGGTTTCCTGAAGGAGACAGACCAGAGCTAATAGACTAGGGAGTGGTGAGGGCACCTGAAGCTAGTGATTTAATTTTGTTTTAAAACAGAGCCACATTTTCAAAGGACTCATGGAACTATGATTTCAACGTGGAACTCTAATATACAAAAGCTGATCAAAATCTGGCCGAAAGAGGAGCGGGGAGCCTGGGCCTCCCAGAGCTTCCCCGCGTCAGGTCTAAACTTCTAACCATGTGGCTAGCCAGAGTGGTTGGAAACCACCATTCTAGAACTAACACAAATGAAACATGTAGGCAAATTACTGAGCTCAGAGGCAGCTACCCAAGACATTGAAAGACACTCAAGAGTGAAGCTGGAAAATCCTAGTCAAAATGTGTAAGTTGATATTACGCAGTCTCTGCGTCAAGAAGACTCCCGTTCAGTGGAAAACTTCTAGGAAAGACCCCCGGGCAACGGAGGCCAGTGAGTTTACTTCCATTCTAGACAGCTGGCGGAATGTTAGGAAGGGCTGTGTTCCTGGGGCACTTCAAGGCGGGGGCAGCGTGATTCCTGCAAGAGGAAACAATCAGACCTGGCTAAGCTAGGGCTCTTGGAAGGCTATTAAATGCCCATGCATAAGGACAGACTCATCAATTTATTTAGGTTAAAAGAAGAAAAACTCTGATAAATTTCCACACTGATGGCTATTAAAACAAAATTATGAATTTGTTGACCTCTCCAAAGGGCATAGGCACGGAGAGAGAAAAAAAGGGAGGGACAAATGGACCCTTCTCTACTTCCAGAATATAAACTATGGTGTTCTCTGGGGCCTGGTAGTAGCTGTGCCTTAAGAAATTAATAACTTCTTGAGTTTTGGTCTGCCTGCCTGATAAGGAAGTATTGAAACAGAGACCCTGGGAAGGTTAATTTTATGTGTCAACTTGACTAGAATATGGTGCCCAGTTGTTTGGCCAAATACCAGTCTAGATATTGCTTGAAAATATCTTTTAGATGTGATTAACGTTGAAATCAGTAGCCTTGAGTAAAGCAGATTACCTTCCATAATGTGGTGGGCCTCACCCAGTCAATCGAAGGGTGTAAGAGCAAGGACTGACGTTTCCTAAAGAAGCAGCAATTCTGCCTCAAGATTGCAGCATAGAAACGCTGTCGGTGTTTCCAGGTGGCCACTTTCAGATTCAAGACTGCAACATCAACTTCTTAACCGAATTTTCAGGCTGCTGGTCTGCCCTACAGATTTCAGGCTCACCAGCCTCCACAACCACGTGAGACAATTCTTTAAAATGAACCTCTTTCTCTCTCTCTCTATCTTATTGGTTCCATTTCTGTGGAGAACCCTGAATAATACACCCCTTGATTTGGATTGATTTATATTTTTTACAGGAGGAAATAAATGATCATTTTCTGATGCTTCCTGAGACCATTTTACCCTTTCCTTCCAGTTCAGATGCCAGCCCCTAACATCTGGCTCAGATGAAGTCAACACTTTCTGTCTCCCTTCCACACAGTGATGCCAGAGCGAATTTTCTAAAGCAGACGTTCTCGAATGATCATACAGAGCACAGAGAGTCCACCTACTGGGGCAACATATTTTGATGCCAAAATTGAGTAATTGCAGTCATTTCCTAATTTGAAGAAAAATTAATGATGAAAATTTGTCATTTCAAGCATTTTCCTCTCAGATTTTTCTTCAGTCTTAGGTATCTGCTACCACCTGTCTAGCTGGAATCCAGTTTATAGTACGAATTTAGGTCAAAATGATCTACTTACTTTAAATTTAATATATCCACACTTTGTAGTGTTCCACAAAGATAAACGTGCCTTCGAGGTGTCAGTCCCTTAATCAGTCTTGAGACCCACCGTCCTCAATCGCAGCTCTGAGTTTCCATCACTCCCCTGCTTCAACCCCTTCAAGGCTCCCTCTTGCCTCCATTTAAAGGGGAGCCCTGGAGAGCTCCCGCCCCACCAACCGCCTCAGCCACAGGCTCCTTCTTACTTCCTAATGCCTCACGGCTCCACTTGTCCGCCCATTCTCTCCTAACGACCCACCTCTT
This sequence comes from Equus quagga, assembly GCF_021613505.1. Classification (NCBI taxonomy): domain Eukaryota; kingdom Metazoa; phylum Chordata; class Mammalia; order Perissodactyla; family Equidae; genus Equus; species Equus quagga. The sequence goes on along the minus strand of NC_060270.1, from coordinate 20,484,415 downwards.
CAAATCCGGATTTCTCCCGTACTGCTCTGTCGCACTTGAATTTGGGAACTTGCTGGCTTTGAGCTCTTGGAGACAGACCAATGACTTCCCTTGCCTATATCTACAGGCTTTGTCTAGACTCAACCATTTCATTTTCCTTCTGGCACATGGAAGAGAGGGTGGGCAATTTCAGAGATAAGGCACAAACTCCTTAGCCCACCAGCTTCCCAAGGGCCTGCTGCTTACCTTCCTCTGACCCTCGGAGCGTCCTCATCATGCGTCCAGGAGGCCTTGCGCTTCGGATGGCTCTGCCTCTGGAATCCCTGCTCTCATTTCTGCCCACTGAACTCCTTACCACCTTCTGAAGTTCAGCTGAAACCTCTTCTTTCCCCATCGACCCTTGCCCAGAAAGATCCTTGCTTCCACACCTCCCTCTCTGCCCTGAGCAAACAGCTCTCCAGGGAGCTCAAACCGTGTCCTGTTTGGTGGGTCCATGTGTGTGGCTTTTCTTCCCTGCTCGCCTGTGCCATGGCAATCTAGCCTGGTACTTTGTTACCTCTTTTCTTTACCCAAGTTTGTTTAATAAGTTATTCTGAATCCACAAAGGAATAGATGGCCATGCATTTAAAAAGTCAATTTGACAAATAACTGCACTAAAGAAACAAAATTATAAACTTTCAAATTAATTGATGAGTGACACATCTAGAAGTCAATGACTACACTCTCGGTAGTTTTGGTCTAACTAAGAAGGTATGTGACGAGGGAGAAATTAAGGTGTCATTTATCCTAGGCCACTATTGGCCATGTGTCCATTCACAGCATCACAGGATGTCAGCTCTGGCTGCCAACTTGGAGGATTTGTAGTCAGTGCCCTCAGTGTACAGATGAGGGAACTAAGGCTCCAAGAGGGGAAGTGACTTGTTCAAAATCATCTAGGTATCATTTGCAGAGTCGAGATTCGAGTCCTGATCTCCTGACCCTTAAGCCAGACTTCTATTGAATTTGTTGCATTCTTCTTCTTCTTTTTCCTTTTGTGAGGAAGATTGGCCCTGAGCTAACATCTGTTGCCAATGTTCCTCTCTTTTATATGTGGGACGCTGCCACAACATGGTTTGATGAGCGGTGTGTAGGTCTGTGCCCAGGATCCGAACCTGTGAATGCCAGGCTGCCAAAGTGGAGTGTGCGAACTCAACCACTATGCCACCAGGGTGCCCTGCATTCTTCTTTTTAAGGTAGAGAGATACCACCTCTCTTTACTTTTCTTTAAAATTAAGAGAAACTCTGAATGCCCTGCCCTTGAGCCTGCCTTTCCCTTACAAGTTAAGCCACTGGGGGAGTCACATAAACAAAGCTGGCGAGGAGAGAGCCTTCCACCTCACCCTCCATTCAAAGTCATCCTCACTCCTCACCCAATTTCTGAAATCCCACGACTAGAGAATGACCCCTTTGCTCCTGATTAGAGTGCAAATACCTATAAAAGAGGCACATGGAGTCTGACGAGGCATCAATGTCAATGCCTCACTGGGAATGATTTTCTCAGATTCTTTCCTCATATTTCCAGAGAGAGAGGAAAGACACCACGAGAGGGAAAGAGGCCCAAGGAGAGGGCAGAGCCTAGACAGATGGCGTCCTAACTCATGATCTAGGGGCGTGGGGCTGTCTGTCTGTGGATGGAGACTGACTTCTGGTGATAGGGGGCGTCTTCCCTTCCTCCCTACCCTTTTAGGCCCCAGTATGTAGCAGCTATTTCAAATATGGGGTCTACAGAAACTTTCCCATGTTATTCCAAAACAGCGCTTCCCTCATGTGTGTTAGACGGATTTTTTTTTTCTTTTTAAACCTAGCAGGGCTGGAAAGGAAGCAAACGGGGTGAATTTTAAAAAGTGGGATTGGTAGAGGGCACAGGGCAGAATAGTGGCTGTCGCTTCAGAAACAGCGTTGCCTCTGACTGAAAGTGCAGCTCACCTCACGAAGTTTTCCATGTGCAGGAACGGCCCCCGTGGGCCCCACCCTGTGGAGAACTGCCCGGCGGCCTGGCACCAGGATGATTTACTCCAATTGCTCAACACTCTGCGAGTTCCTTTGCTCTGAGGAGTGTAGATTTTTTAAAAGGCTAGAGTTTTCTTTTTTTTCTTTTTTGTGCCTTCATTCAGTTTGTTTTCTTATAAAAATTATTCAAATCCGTAGTGTTGATGTTTCCAGACACACTGAATAAGGCTCAAAACCATCACTAACTAAACAAACCAACTTTCCAAGCAGAAGAAAAAGACGCGAGACTCACCCGCCAAGTGTGAGATCATTTTTTTCAAGTTCATTGCCTCTCTTCCTCACCCAAGTTTGTTGGACCAGAGAACACACAAACCACACCTCAAACTCTAGCTCATGCTAGAGAAATTTGGGTTAACAAAAGGGAAAAAAAAAGGAGAAACAGGAGAGGAAGAAACAAACACAATATGCTGTTGCTTTAGGCCTGACCCTGAAACCCCGGACAGGAATAGACGCCTGTGTGACTTAGAGGCGAGAATAAAGATGGGTGTGGAGATTTTAGATGAGGACAATTCCTGCTCTGCTTAAATTTAGGGTAGGAGGAGTCCCTGGGAACGCTGAAAAGAGGAGCTGGTTCCCATGGCCATGATACCATGGCTCTCAGCCTCCATTAGTTTCTCTTGCATTAAAGCTCTACACCCGCTCTGACCAATATGGTAACTCGTAGCTGCATGTAGCTATTTAAATTCAAATTAATTCAATTAAATAAAATAATACATTCTTTAGTTGTACTAGGCACATTCCAAGTGCTCAACAGTCACATGTGGTTAGCAGTTATGTATAGAACATTTCCATCATCACAGAGAGTTCTAGTGGACAGCACTGCTGTGATGTTCTCACCCCAAGTCAAGGAGCAAGATGCAAGCAATGGCTCAGGCCTTCTCAGCCAAGCGAGGACCTCCGGTGTGGGCAACGGCAGCAGGATGCCTGGCCCCAGGGCAGGAGGACTATGGAGGTTCCTTGGGGAGGTGAGATCAGCATACCTCCTCCTGAATTTGGTGTCTGCCTCAGTTAGGGAGCAGTGGCCCATCAGGGGCGTGGATAGCCCCGCATGGCAGTGAGGCCCAGATTCCAGCATATTCTAGGGCTGGTCAGTGTTTGCTCTGGGTAAGAATGTAAGCAGAAAGGTCAAAAAGAAATTCTGAGGTTTCATTTGTTTTTCTTGACTAGATGGTATCTAAGGTCTCTGTTGGATTTACAAGTCTATTTTTCTTTCCAGGTAGTTAAAAAAAATAGGTGAGTTGATTTTTAAGCTTATTATAGCAGAGAGCATAAAAGTCTATTGTAGCAGAAAGCAAAATAAGAAATTTTTCTCCTGATCAAGAAGAGTTAATCAAAAGAAAACTTATTTCTTTACAATTTTGAAAATTATATAACTCAAGTTATATATACATATACATAAATATAACTGAAACGTGTATATGTATAAAATCTAAGTGAGCTCTTTCTTCCAGTGCTTAGCGACTCTATTTAGGCAAGAAATGATCAATAAACATTGTCTTTAATTAAATGAAGACATTAAAATTAATAAAAATTTAAAAATCTTCAAAGCTAGTTATAAGTGGGGCATGAAACATAAACATAAACATAAAATAATACCAGCATTATTTGAAACTAAATTTGTATTATGTGTAGAAATGTCATTAGAACAAAAAATATATTTAGGACCTTTGGATCCTGGTGGATCAACTAATTGGCAAAGAGTAAAAATAAATTATGTAAAAATAACATTTGTAGATAAAGCTAATCTGTTGACTTATTTCAACTGACACATTTTATTAAGCAGAACTGTTTGCAGAGAAGAAACGTGAGTACACTCACTGCCTCACAAATCCCATTACGAGTTGGCAGGACCAAACGGTTTCTGACAAGCCATCGGGGAACTTTTTCTCTTCTAGGCTAAGAGGCTGATTATTAAGAAAGAACATGACCCCTTTCCTTAAAATTCCTTTTGCTTTTCTGACTGCACAAGGAAACTGGGCATCCACACAGGAGTCTCTCTCAGATTTAGTCAGGAGATACAGGTTTTCCCAGGGTTCTTGGATTTTTCCTGGTCTGTGAGGAAATTTGAGGTTGGAATCGGGATGGGGAATAACACCCCCGGTAGAACTTTAATTTCAGTTCTGAGAACTGAACAATATATCAGAGGGTTTAAGAAAGCAATTTGTACAGTTTCAAGTAAAAGAATCACAATATTCTAAAGTACAAAAAATGACAGACTATGCCTCAGGAAATTCATTTCTTCTCCTTTCCCTTTCAGACCCCTAGCACCCCCTCCCAGGAAAGCAACCCCACTATAGACAGTGCGGTTGGCTTCCCTGCCCAGTGACATCCATCTACTCACAGCGCCGTCTCCTCCTCCTGGCACCGGGCCGGCTGCTCTGCGAGCCGCGCTGCCCTGAGGTCCTTTTCTATCCTGCGGCAGTTCTTCCAAGCTCTGGCACCAGGAAGGGTCTGTGATTGGGAGGAGGCCTCTCCCATGGGCTGAGCCTGAGGCTGCCTGAACCTGCCTCGCCGAGGCCGGAAGTCACAGGAAACTCCGCTGGTAGATTTCTGCTGCTCTGGAATGAGTGATTCTGACAGATGGAAGCCCGGGACCCCGCTCAGCGCATCACTCCTCTGGATTCCTTCTGCGTCTGGGCTTCCTCGAACACACACTCAAGGCTTTCGTTTTTGTTCTGATTTGATTTATTAGTGTGATTTGATCCTTTGTTCTGCTTTTGTGCATTAAAAGTCCTCTCTATTGTCCTGACTGCTCAAAGTCACGCTGGTACATGTTTATCTGTCTAAGGTCTTGTGTAGTTTCAGTATCTGTAACTTGCATCTGCTACATTACGGGGAAAGTAATTGCCCAAGTAATGCTCACACTGGAGGGGGTCCAAAGACTAAAAACGGGCAAGAGATCTGGAAACAGACTGGGAGAAATTCAGGCATAGAGAGAGGGCTCAAGTACTTATCTGATGATGTCCCGGTCCTCCCTTCCCTTCCTGGCTTTCTTCTGGAGTCGCCATGTGTCGCACACAGCACCAACATTTCTTTTAATGGCTGCGTAGCATATCATGGTGCGCATGCGCCATAGTTGATTTAGCCTGGTGTTAGCGATGGATGACGGCCGTACTGTTAGAATTTGCTGAGTACTTAAATCAATAGACTCAGTTGTTCCTCATGGTTCAGGACCAGCTCTATCACAGGTGAGGCTCTTCAGGAAGCAGACTCTGAGACAGAGTTTAGTGGGCAGTGCATTTATTAGGGATTTAACATCCATGGGAAGGAGACGGAAGAAACAGGTGTGGGCAGAGGGAGAAGTGGAGCTGCCAGGAAGTGGGGACAGCCTCGGGCAATCCCCTCCTTCTAGCCCCAGGAAACTCTGAGGAAGACGGCCTGCCTCAGTTGTTCTGCAGTGGGCCCCTCTGCGGTCAGGCCTTAGATATGGGTCGCCCTGGGAAGGCAGCTCCCTGTAGCTGAGGCAATCCCGGAAGGGGGCTGACGATGGGGCTGGAGCTGCCAGTACCCCCAGCAGCCGGGCAGCACGTTCTACCTTGCAGGGGCCTGCACAGGGCATCTGTGTCCATCACATGCCTTACTCCTCCTCAGCTCTCCAGGGCCTGGTTAGATACAGCATCATAATTCACACAGTGGAATTCTAGGCAATTGTGAAAAATGATGCCACAGAAAAATATTTAATGACATGGAAATACATTCATTCATTTATTCAACAAGTATTTATTGAGAATTTATGAAATGTCAGGCACTCTTCTAAGTGCTAAAAATGAAAAAAGCAAATTACAAAAGAGTTTGTATAATTTGACACATTTTAATTTTTTTAAAAGGATATACATATATATGTGAGTTAAAGAGTTAGGAAGAATATAAAATAAATAACAACAGGGTTATAGGTGGATGATGTGATATGAATGACATTTTTTCCCTTTTTTTGGTAGTTTCTTTGTTTACAAAGGATCTATATCACAGTTATAAAAAAGAGAAACATGTAAGTTATTAAAAACATGTGCCACATACGGAAATCTTTGTGATAAAGTACCAAGGAAGCAAACGAGCACAGTTTCCATTCATGTCTTAGGCATTTTATTTTCTATTTCTAGAATGATGTGGGGAGAAGATAAATACGAATCTTTTCAAAATAGGTAAAATGAACACAAAACCCAATAACAAGAAACAAGAGACTAGCCAGGAAAAGGAAGATTAATTTTCAGACAATAACTGCAGCTGATCACATGAGGAATTTCAGGTCCTTAATGTATAATATGATTGATTGATTTTCCAGTAATCGCTTTCTAACTGTGTTCTGTTAATCTTTGCTTTCCCTCTGGCTAGGTGGCTCCCTTAACCACATCTTAACCCAATTCCAAAACTCATCAGTAAATTCTCATTACTAAAAATCTCAGTTCAGTTGGAAAGACACAGAGTTTTCTTCCTATCACCACAGTTTAGACTTGGGACTCCAGTGGTTTGGGAGTTTGAGGGAGAAGGAGGGAGGTCTTCTCTCCAATAATCCCCCTCCCAACTCCCTGTATACGCCCCTCTGGAGTGAAGCGACGTCATCTGACGTGACCTGGGAGAGGCTGCTGTCCTTTCTCTTAGTCATCATCACCGCTCTCCACCATCCGGCTCACCGCGAGCAGCCTCAGCGTAGATGGGGGTGCTGTATAGATGTGGCTGATGAGAGTTCTCGCAGAACCCCAACCAGCTCCCCTAAGCACCAGGGGGTGCTCTGCCCCTTCATTGGTTTGCAGCCAGTCTGTATCCTCCAATCTCACCTACACTCCAGGATTGCCAGATCCACCCTCAGTACATCTTAGAAATCTGGAACTAAAGGGGCTGCGCATGCTGCCTTTGCTTGGCTAGGCCACTGCACCATCCCCTCCAATGCTTTTCCTTCTCTGTAGTTGTTCCAAGGCAAGTTAACAAGCTTGGTGACTAATGTGATTTCTAACTGGGCTACAAGATGTCGGTCCTATACACACCCTCACACTTTCCAGCCTTCCTGGGGCTTCTCTCTCTCATCTTTGGGACGAGGAACCAGTGGAACATTCACAAACATTGCACTCCCTAAACAGACCCCTCACTCCAAATCCACTTTTTTATGGGGGAGGCAAGGAGCTGTAGTGTAAACTGGGCAGGAAAGCAACTGGCCCCGCATCTGGAGGGTCTTCAAATTAGGAATGTGGGTAACAATGCTTTTTGCTCTAGTCACCGGTTTCAGGAAGAAAGACTTCTAAAACCATCATGCTGTCTGCCATATTTTCAGTACTTCCTAAAGTCTCAGGCCCTGTCACATTACTCTTCACAACAGCGCTGGGAAGCACACATTGTTATTAACCCGTTTTACAGACGAGGGAGGTGGTGATTGGGGAGGTTAACTGGCCCCTGGTTACAGAGCTATTTAGAGGTAAAGACTCTCGTTGGTCCATCCTCACAGGCTGCACGCTTAACTGCTAGGCTAACTGTTTGACTATAGTGAGACAATCAGTGTAATTTTTAAAATGGTTTTTAAAATTTTAAATTACTAATGTGATTTTTTTCTATTAACTAGTTAACGAGGTGAATAGAGAATAGAATATACAATATTGTTCCCCGGATATGTAAGAGGCTGTAGTCTGCAAACAGGCTCACAAGTAAGTCTGCAGAGCACCTAGGCTCCTTGTGGAGTGAGCAGGTCACTATCAGAGCTCAGCTTCTATACTGAAAACGACTGCGCCAAACCTGCAAACGATGGGCCCTAGGTGCCCAGATCCGCACAACTGAGAATTGCTTTTCCTACAACAATTGCTTTTTCTCTCTTCATAAATTTTACTGAAATGTACAAATTCAGGCTTTTTAACCTTTCGTGGGTCCTCTCTTTTACTCAGCAATCCTTTCGCTCAATGTTAATTGATATTGTCATATTCCCTTCAGCTCCTGTAGATGATAAATGCTTATCTTAGTTCATATTTTTAGATTATGGCCATGACAAGATGACTTCTTAAAGCAAGTCTAGCCCTCAAAGAAAAGCCTCTATAATCTCTCTGCTGTCCAATATTAGGGGGCAAGTCTATGAAACTTGTTGTTGTGTTTATCATAGAGATATTGTTGAGGATGCTGTGTGCCATCTTACTTGATCCCAAGGGAAACCATTATCTCTGGTCTTTTTTTCCTGATTAACTGGTTTGTTTTTATCTATTGGACACTAAATCTTCAATGAAATTCAGTCTTACCACGACATTGAAACTGCTTGTCAAGTTACAAACAACCTCTGTTTTGGTAAGTCCAGTGGACACTTCTTTGTCTTCATTTTACTCAGTCACGCAGCAGCAACCGATACAGCTGACAACCCCATCCTTCTTGTGCTACTTTCCTCTTCTGGCTTCCATAATACTGTATTCTCTTCCTGCTTCTCCTGATCCTCTGGCTGTTCCTTCTCAGTCCCCACTGCTGTCTCCTCCCTGGCCTGACCAATGATGTTAGAAGACACCAGCACTTGGATCCAGCTCTCAATTCTGAATTGACCTCTGAAATTTCACTTCTGTCGAGAGTCAGCCCCCTTACCCCCGCACCCTTCACTCATTCCCTCTACCTCCTGGTTAGAAGTTCAAAAAGATAGAGCAACACTGTCTGGATTTAAGGGGTGTAGAGAGAATTCCAGGCCTTTGTCATCTTACAAATACAGCCGTGTTCCTCTGCTTTTCTCCTGGAAACTTCCCCGGCCACCAGCATTTGAAGAACAGTGAATTAGGTAGTGGCCTCTCTTAATTGGATATTTGGTAAGTATGTATACTTTTGATGTTTTTAAAGTTTTTGTTTTTAGATGTTGGGGGAAGATTCTGTGATGCAGTTTAAAGCGACACTCTTAATAAGAAATGTGCTGAGAACTTTTAAGAACATAAATCAGACTTTGTTCTTCCTCTGCCAAAAGCAGCTCAGTGGCTTCTCTTTTCACTCAGCGCAGGAGCCAAACTCTTTACTAAGCCTGACCAGCTACCCACATATCCTCTTCCAAGTTCACTCGGCACTACTTCCACCCTCTGTGTGATCCAACCACAGGGCTTTTGCATTTCCTCTTCCCAGTAGCGGAAATTCATTTCTCCTGGCCGTTCCCAGGCCTGACTTCTCATCACCCTTCAGGTGCAGCTCAGCTCTCAGTTCCTATGAGAAGCTTTTCCTGATGGCCCCACATAAAGCACCCTGTCCTCTCCCCTCCAGTTACTTTCTCTCATAGCATCAATTTCGTTTCCTTCATAAAAACAATCACAGTCTGTTATTATCTTCTTTGTTGCTTTTCTTCCTCTGCCCTTGCTGCCACACCGACACTAGAATCGTTTCAAACAAATGAAAGAATTTCTGATTTGGGAGGTTTAGGGTGAATTAGATCTATGCAGTCCTGGGAAAAAAATCATTGCAGTAAAAAATGCTTGAGGAGAGCCAAAACTGTGTGTCCAACGGGCCACTTAGACACAGGCACGTGCGTTTCTTCAAGTGTTGCCCCAAATGATTCTCTGCTTTAAAAACAACGCTCATTATTCTATTCCGGTGACAAAATGAGCGTGTGTCCATTGCAGAGTATAAAAATCACTATACTTCCTTAGTGATAAACTTGGTGAATGTTTTGGTGTGGAATCATCCATTCAGGAACTATGTCAGGTACTTTTGTGTGTCAGGTAGAGTTCCAGCAGAAACGAAACTGACAAAATCTCTACTCTCATGGCACTTCCCATCTTTCTTCTTTGCATTTCCCCCCACGGAATTGGGATCACCTTTATTTACAGTCTTCTAAACCAGGTATTTCCCCTTATGGTACAGTGCAGACATTTTCCTAGGGGATTATCTGCAACGTAATTTTAATGGACGTGTTGTAGCCCATCATATGAATATGCTATTATGTATTTAACAAGATCCCTCAGGTTGAAAATTCAGAATTTCAATTTTTCAATGTTATAAGTAATGCTGTGGAAAATATTCTTGTAGGCGAAATTTTAAACACATTTCATTATTTCCTTAGTACAAAATCCTAGAATCAGAATTTCTGACTAAAGGGCATGTTTGTTTTAAAGTTTTTGGATTGTGATCACATTGCATTCCAGAGAGGCTGTAAAATGTATACTCCCCACAACGAGGTCAGAAAGTGCCATTTCTCTACACTTTCAGCCAAGTTAGGTACCATCTTTAAAAAAAAAAAATCTATAGGGGCCAGCCTGGCCCGGTGGCACAGAGGTTAAATTCACATGTTCTGCTTCTCGGCGGCCCGGGGTTCGCCGGTTCGGATCCTGGGTGCAGACATGGCGTCGCTTGGCAAAAGCCATGCTGTGGTGGGTGTCCCAAATATAAAGTAGAGGAAGATGGGGATGGATGTTAGCTCAGGGCCAGTCTTCCTCAGCAAAAAGAGGAGGATTGGCAGTAGTTAGCTCAGGGCTAATCTTCCTCAAAAAAAGAAAAAAGATCTATAAAAATATTTAATTGGTATTTAGTTTTTGTTTCAATTTACATTTCTTTGGCTATTTACATGTTTTCTTCAATAAGTTTCCCATTTGTGTTTTGGCCCTCTTCTTTGACTGGGGGTGTTTATGTTTTCAAAATTGATTTGTGGGAACTTGTTACATATTTAGGATACTGACCTGCCATGGTCATTGCAACTATTACTCTCACTTAATCATTTGCCTTTTTGCCAAATTTTCTTCATACATTTTAAAATATTTCATGTCAATTATATGAATATTTTCCTTAATGATTTCTGCCTTTGGGACTATGCTTAAAAAGGGCTTTCCAACTCAAGATTTCATATTTTCCTATTCTTTTATTTCTTTCAGTCTGTTAGTCTCTTTCTCTATTTTATATGTATATGCATATAGTTACATAGGTATATGTATGTTGTTATATGATGCAGGGTAGATCCGATTATACTCATCCAAATAATTAAACAGTAATTATAGCAACATTAATTGAATGTATAGAATTTCATTGTGTGTATAGATCATAATTTATTTGATCAATCTGTGTTTGGACAATTTTGAGACTGGACAATTATCTTCATTTTTTTCTCATTATAAAAATTTGACACAAATCTTCCCTATAAAATTCTCCAGGTTCAGGGTCATCTCTGGAAGTGTAATTTGACCATATGAGTGATTTCATTGTGGTGCAGTTTTGGTGATGACAAGGTGTGGTTCTGGCAGTAGGTGACTAAAATGGAGCATAAACGTCACCGGAAAGGAGGAGTCCTTTGTTGCTGACAGCTCACTCCTTCTCCCCGTACGTGCCCACGCCGAGCTTGGGCCCTCTGAGGCTCTGCCTGGACAGACATCTCCCTCCCCTTAGCCGCCCTCGTGGGTCCTTCGGTCCTGGCTTATCTGTCGTTGCTATTCCATCTGCTTTCTGTTTTCAGAAATCATAGAAATCTCTGGTTTCTCTCCCTCCTGCTTTGAATATTAAAATGGACTTCTTTTTGTAACTCTTCACTGTAATTTTAATGGAGTTTGAGGAGGACTGCTTTTTCTTTTTTAAAAAAATTAAAGCACAGAATTAGGCAGACAACTTAACTCTGCCTATCGGAATCCTACCTCTTTGTAATACTAGGCCACGCTACCACTCTCTACCTGGGCTCAGCTTGTTGCAAATTCTTCCAGCACGACAAGAAAAAAAAATAGCCTTTGGAGAGCCTACTAAGGCACTGGCACACTAATGATGTCTGCCACTCATAAAAACACAATTCTTCCTGTCAAGTTTTAGCCTTACAATGTTCCCATCCAAATAATTGACATGAAGATTCAAGCATTGATACACTGATATCTCGAGCCATACTTGTCCACACCTCCATACACAAAAATATATCTAGACATATGCGAGCACAAAACATCAACAGACAAAATTATGCTTATACACTCACAAGATTTATATTTGTATTCACAAGAAAAGGTGGGTTTGTGTAGAGTTAATACAGAAGTGGATTACATAAGAGAAAAAGAAGGTAAGTGGAGGAGAGTGAGTGAGTAAAACTGAAATAAGGTAGTCAAGAAATAATAGGAGTCTTTATTGTGGAAATCATTTCACAATACATTCATATATCAAATCATTGTGTTGTATACCTTAAACTTACACAATGTCTTATGTCTATTATACCTCAATAAAGCTGAGAGCACACACACACACACGAAACCATAGGAGGCTAATTCAAAAAAATACAGCATATACAAAAGACCAGACTGTAAAACAAGGTAATT